>NC_034188.2:84882305-84982305 GCF_002021735.2 Oncorhynchus kisutch | reverse complement strand
GGTAGGGATTTAGACACTACAGTAGGAAGCAGAGTAGGAAGGACAGCAGGGAGTACAGCAGGAAGGACAGTAGGAAGGACAGCAGGAAGGACAGTAGGAAGGACAGTAGGAAGGACAGTAGGAGGGACAGTAGGAAGGACACTAGGAGGGACAGTAGGAAGGACAGTGGGAATGACACTAGGAAGGACACTAGGAAGGACAGTAGGAAGGACAGTAGGAAGGACAGCAGGAAGGACAGCAGGAGGGACAGTAGGAAGGACACCAGGAAGGACAGTAGGAAGGACAGTGGGAAGGACACTAGGAAGGACACTAGGAAGGACAGTAGGAAGGACAGTGGGAAGGACACTAAGGAGGGACAGTAGGAAGGACACTAGGAAGGACAGTAGGAAGGACAGTAGGAATGACAGTAGGACGGACAGCAGGAAGGACAGTAGGAGGGACAGTAGGAAGGACACCAGGAAGGACAGTAGGAAGGACAGTAGGAAGGACACTAGGAAAGACAGTAGGAAGGACACTAGGAAGGACACTAGGAAGGACAGTAGGAAGGACAGTGGGAAGGACACTAGGAAGGACACTAGGAAGTACACCAGGAAGGACAGTAGGAGGGAAAGTAGGAAGGACAGCATGAATGAAACTACAGTAGGAGGGACAGTAAGGAAGGACAGTAGGAAGGACACTACAGTAGGAAGGACAGTAGGAATGACAGTAGGAAAGACAGTAGGAATGACAGTAGGAAAGACAGTAGGAAGTACTCTACAGTAGGAAGTACAGTAGGAGGGACAGCAGGAAGGACAGCATGAAGGACACTACAGTAGGAAAGACAGTAGGAATGACAGTAGGAAAGACAGTAGGAAGGACAGTAGGAAGGACACTACAGTAGGAGGGACAGTAGGAAGGACACTACAGTAGCAGGGACAGTAGGAAGGAAAGCATGAAGGACATTACAGTAGGAGGGACAGCAGGAAGGACAGCATGAAGGACACTACAGTAGGAAGGACAGTAGAAATGACAGTAGGAAGGACACTACAGTAGGAAGGACACTACAGTAGGAATGACAGTAGGAAGGACAGTAGGAATGACAGTAGGAAGGACACTACAGTAGGAAGAACACTACAGCAGGAAGGACACTACAGCAGGAAGAACAGTAGGAAGGACACTACAGTAGGAATGACAGTAGGAAGGACACTACAGCAGGAAGGACACTACAGCAGGAAGGACACTACAGCAGGAAGGACACTACAGCAGGAAGAACAGTAGGAAGGAGACTACAGCAGGAAGAACAGTAGGGAGGAGACTACAGCAGGAAGGAGACTACAGCAGGAAGGACACTACAGCAGGAAGAACAGTAGGAAGGAGACTACAGCAGGAAGGACACTACAGCAGGAAGAACAGTAGGAAGGAGACTACAGCAGGAAGGACACTACAGCAGGAAGAACAGTAGGAAGGACACTACAGCAGGAAGGAGACTACAGCAGGAAGGAGACTACAGCAGGAAGGAGACTACAGCAGGAAGGACACTACAGCAGGAAGAACAGTAGGAAGGAGACTACAGCAGGAAAAACAGTAGGAAGGAGACTACAGCAGGAAGAACAGTAGGAAGGAGACTACAGCAGGAAGGACACTACAGCAGGAAGGACACTACAGCAGGAAGAACAGTAGGAAGGAGACTACAGCAGGAAGGACACAACAGTAGGAAGGACAGTAGGAAGAATACAACAGTAGGAAGGACAGTAGGAAGGAGACTACAGCAGGAAGGAGACTACAGCAGGAAGGACACTACAGCAGGAAGGACACTACAGCAGGAAGGAGACTACAGCAGGAAGGACACTACAGCAGGAAGAACAGTAGGAAGGACACTACAGCAGGAAGGAGACTACAGCAGGAAGGACACTACAGCAGGAAGGACACTACAGCAGGAAGAACAGTAGGAAGGAGACTACAGCAGGAAGAACAGTAGGAAGGAGACTACAGCAGGAAGGAGACTACAGCAGGAAGGACACTACAGCAGGAAGGACACTACAGCAGGAAGAACAGTAGGAAGGACACTACAGCAGGAAGGAGACTACAGCAGGAAGGAGACTACAGCAGGAAGGAGACTACAGCAGGAAGGACACTACAGCAGGAAGAACAGTAGGAAGGAGACTACAGCAGGAAGGACACAACAGCAGGAAGAACAGTAGGAAGGAGACTACAGCAGGAAGGACACTACAGCAGGAAGAACAGTAGGAAGGAGACTACAGCAGGAAGGACACTACAGCAGGAAGGACAGTAGGAAGGAGACTACAGCAGGAAGGACACAACAGTAGGAAGGACAGTAGGAAGAATACAACAGTAGGAAGGACAGTAGGAAGGAGACTACAGCAGGAAGGACACGACAGTAGGAAGGAGAGTAGGGATAACACTACAGCAGGAAGGACACAACAGTAGGAAGGACAGTAGGGATAACAAAACAGTAGGAAGGACAGTAGGAAGGAGACTACAGCAGGAAGGACACGACAGTAGGAAGGACACAACAGTAGAAAAGACACTACAGTGGGAAGGACAGTAGGAAGGAGACTACAGCAGGAAGGACACGACAGTAGGAAGGACAGTAGGAAGGACACAACAGTAGAAAAGACACTACAGTGGGAAGGACAGTAGGAAGGAGACTACAGCAGGAAGGACACGACAGTAGGAAAGGACAGTAGGAAGGACACAACAGTAGGAAAGGACAGTAGGAAGGACACAACAGTAGAAAAGACACTACAGTGGGAAGGACAGAAAGAACATCATCATCCTTTAACATCATGACCCCAGTCATTATTCCCTCTATAATGTCCCCCTGGTGAGCACTTTAACATCATGACCCCAGTCATTATCCCCTCTATAATGTCCCCCTGGTGAGCACTTTAACATCATGACCCCAGTCATTATCCCCTCTATAATGTCCCCCTGGTGAGCACTTTAACATCATGACCCCAGTCATTATCCCCTCTATAATGTCCCCCTGGTGAGCACTTTAACATCATGACCCCAGTCATTATCTCCTCAATAATGTCCCGCTGGTGAGCAATGTGGGAAATCTCATTGGGATTTGGTGTCAGTCTCTTTTCCTCTTCCTCTCTCTCTCTCTCTCTCTCTCTCTCTCACACACACACACACACACACACACACACTCACACATAGGAGCCAGTTTAACAGTACTTAGCAGTGTGCTCCCGTCCTGAGAGGAGACAGACTCTCTCTGGTCCCTCTGCTGTAATTATACTGATGGACACTGTGTGGCTGTGTGTGTTTGAATGTGTATGTGTGTGCGTGTGTGCGCTCTCTCGCTTTTTACACACGGTTAGGCTGAAAGCACAGGAAATGTGGCCAGATGATGAGCTCAATTTGAATGGCAATGCTCGTGCACACACACAAATTAAATTCCCAGGATCCTGTCCCTCTCACAGTACATGATGACAGAGGGGTTTCAATAGAACAGTACAAGTCCACAGTGCTGTCAAATTGTCTGTATAGGTCCACAGTGCTGTCATATTGTCTGTATAGGTCCACAGTGCTGTCAAATTGTCTGTATAGGTCCACAGTGCTGTCAAATTGTCTGTATATGTCCACAGTGCTGTCAAATTGTCTGTATAGGTCCACAGTGCTGTCAAATTGTCTGTATAGGTCCACAGTGCTGTCATATTGTCTGTATAGGTCCACAGTGCTGTCAGATTCTCAGTATAGCTCCACAGTGCTGTCAGATTGTCTGAAAAGGACCACAGTGTTGTCGTATTGTCTGTATAGGTCCACAGTGTTGTCAGATTGTCAGTATAGGTCCACAGTGCTGTCAAATTGTCTGTATATGTCCACAGTGCTCTCAGATTGTCAATATAGGTCCACCGTACTATCAGTATAGGTCCACAGTGCTGTCAGACTATCTGTATAGGACCAAAGTGCTGTCAGATTGTCTGTATATTTCCACAGTGCTGTCAGAATGTCAGTATTGAACCACCGTGCTGTCAGACTGTCTGTATTGGACCACAGTGCTGTCAGACTGTCTGTATTGGTCCACAGTGCTGTCAGATTGTCAATATAAATACACCGTGCTGTCAGATTGTCTGAAAAGAACCACAGTTCTGTCATACTGTCAGTATAGGTCCACAGTGCTGTCACATTGTCTGAATAGTTCCACAGTGCTGTCAGATTGTCAGTGTAGGTCCACAGTGCTGTCAGATTGTCAGTATCAGTCCACAGTGCTGTCAGATTGTCTGTATAGGTTCATAGTGCTGTCAGAATGTCGGAATAGGACCAGAGTGCTGTCAGATTGTCTGTACAGGACCACAGTGACACCAGACTGTCAGTATAGGTCCACAGTGCTGTCAGACTGTCGGTATAGGTCCACAGTGCTGTCAAATTGTCTGCATTGGTCCACAGTGCTCTCAGATTGTCAATATAGGACCACAGTGCTGTCAAACTGTTAGTATAGGACCACAGTGCTGTCAAACTGTTAGTATAGGACCACAGTGCTGTCAAACTGTTAGTATAGGACCACAGTGCTGTCAAACTGTTAGTATCGGACCACAGTGCCGTCAGACTGTCAGTATAAGTCCACAGTGCTGTCAGACTGTCTGTATAGGACCACAGTGCTGGCAGTGTACGTCCACAGTGCTGGCAGATTGCCTGTATAGGACCACAGTGCTGTCAAATTGTCTGTATAGGTCCACAGTGCTGCCAAATTGTCAGTATAGGACCACAGTGCTGTCATATTGACAGTATAGGACAATAGTGCTGTCAAATTGTGTGAATGGTACAACAGTGCAGTCAGACTATCAGTATTGGACCACAGTGCTGTCAGACGGTCATTGTAGGTCCACAGTGCTGTCAGAATATCAGTATAGGACCACAGTGCTGTCAGACTGTCAGTGTTTGTCCACAGTCCTGTCAGATTGTCAGAAAGGGACCACAGTGCTGTCAGATTGTCTGTATAGGACCACAGTGCCGTCAGACTGTCAGTATAGGTCCAAAGGGGTTCCGAATTGTCTGTGTAGGTCCACAGTGCTTTCAGATTGTCAATATCGGTCCACCGTGCTGTCAGACTGTTAGTATAGGTCCATAGTGCTGACAGACTGTCTGTATAGGACCAAAATGCTGTCGAATTGTCTGTTTATTTCCACAGTGCTGTCAGACTGTCAGGATTGGACCAAAGTGCTGTCAGACTGTCTGTATAGGTCCACAGTGCTGTCAGAATATCAGCATAGGACCACAGTGCTGTCAGACTGTCATTGTAGGACCACAGTGCTGTCAGAATATCAGTATAGGACCACAGTGCTGTCAAATTGTCTATATAGGACCAAAGTGCTGTCAGAAAGTCTGTATCGTTCCACAGTGCCCTCAGACTGTCAGTAAAGGTCCACCATGCTGTCAGATTGTCAGTATAGGTCCACAGGGATGTCAGATTGTCAGTATAGGTCCACAGGGATGTCAGATTGTCAGTATAGGTCCACAGTGCTGTCAGATTGTCAGTATCGGACCACAGTGCTTTCAGAATATCAGTATAGGACCACAGTGCTGTCAGACTGTCAGTGTAGGACCACAGTGCTGTCAGACTGTCAGAATAGGACCACAGTGCTGTCAGACTGTCAGTATAGGACCACAGTGCTGTCAGACTGTCTGTATAGCACCACCGTGCTGTCAGATTGGCAGGATATGTCCACAGTCCTGTCAGATTGTCAGTATAGGTCCACAGTGCTCTCAGATTTTCAATATAGGTCCACTTTGCTGTCAGACTGTCTGTATATTTCCACAGTGCTGTCAGACTGTTAGGATTGGACCAAAGTCCTGTCAGACTGTCTGCATTGGACCACAGTGCTGTCACACTGTCTGTATAGGTCCACAGTGCTGTCAGACTGTCAGTGAAGGACCACAGTGCTGTCAGACTGTCAGAATAGGACCACAGTGCTGTCAGACTGTCAGTATAGGACCACAGTGCTGTCACACTGTCTGTATAGGTCCACAGTGCTGTCAGACTGTCAGTGAAGGACCACAGTGCTGTCAGACTGTCAGAATAGGACCACAGTGCTGTCAGACTGTCAGTATAGGACCACAGTGCTGTCAGACTGTCTGTATAGCACCACCGTGCTGTCAGATTGGCAGGATATGTCCACAGTCCTGTCAAATTGTCAGTATAGGTCCACAGTGCTCTCAGATTTTCAATATAGGTCCACTTTGCTGTCAGACTGTCTGTATATTTCCACAGTGCTGTCAGACTGTTAGGATTGGACCAAAGTCCTGTCAGACTGTTTGCATTGGACCACAGTGTTGTCAGACTGTCTGTATAGGTCCACAGTGCTGTCAGATTGTCAGTATAGGTCCACAGGGATGTCAGATTGTCAGTATAGGACCACAGGGATGTCAGATTGTCTGTATAGGTCCATAGTGCTGTTAGACTGTCAGCATAGGACCATTTTGCTATCAGATTGTCAGTATAGGTCCACAGTTCCATCAGACTGTCAGTATAGGTTCACAGTGCTGTCAGAATATCAGTATAGGACCACAGTGCTGTCAGAATATCAGTATAGGACCACAGTGCTGTCAGAATATCAGTATAGGACCACAGTGCTGTCAGAATATCAGTATAGGACCACAGTGCTGTCAGAATATCAGTATAGGACCACAGTGCTGTCAGAATATCAGTATAGGACCACAGAGCTGTCAGAATATCAGTATAGGACCACAGTGCTGTCAGAATATCAGTATAGGACCACAGTGCTGTCAGAATATCAGTATAGGACCACAGTGCTGTCAAATTGTCTGTATCGGTCCAGGTTGCTCTCAGAATGTCAATATAGGTCCACAGTGCTGTCAGACTGTCTGTATAGGACCAAAGTGCTGTCAGACTGTCAGTAATGAACCACAGTGCTGTCAGACTGTCTGTATTGGACTACAGTGCTTTCAGACTGTCTGTATAGGTCCACAGTGCTGTCAGACTGTCAGTATTGGACCACAGTGCTGTCAGACTGTCTGTATAGTTCCACAGTTCTGTCAGTCTGTCTGTATAGTTCCACAGTGCTGTCAGACTGTCAGTATTGGATCAAAGTGTTGTCAGACTGTCATTTTAGGACCACAGTGCTGTCAAACTGTCAGTATAGGACCACAGTTCTGTCAGACTATCAGAAGGACATTAATTATGTAGCATGCAGTGGGCAGAGCAGGGTTTTTTTTGCAATGGGGGAGGAAAGGCTAGGGTTACTGTTAACGACACTAAGGCTGGAGCTTGTTGTGTCTGTGTAGATCACTCAGTACTCTATTGTCTTCTACTAACAGGAGGCATGACCCAGTGGGGTCACGTTATCTTCTCTACTCTTATTACGGTATACTTTAAAATCATTCACACACACACCACCCCACACACACAACCTCACAACGTGCGTTGGCAAGAATTTGCTCTGGCAGTGAAGAAGAAATGGAGGAGATTTGTATTATTTACGTAACCAGGATAGTCAGTAAGAACAAATTCTTATTTACAATGACGGCCTACCCCAGCCAAAACCGGACAACATTTATGCCAATCGTGCGCCACCATGTCATGTGCATGATGTGATGCAGCCTGGATTCAAACCAGGTACTGCAGTGACACCTTTTGCGCTGAGATGCAGTGTCTAAGACCACTACACCACTCGGGAGCCCTGAGGTTCTGAGATGACAGTTATTGGCAGAGAAACAGCTACTATGGAGAATGGAGAGGTAGAGAAACAGCTACTATAGAGAATGGAGAGAAACAGCTACTATAGAGAATGGAGAGAAACAGCTACTATAGAGAATGGAGAGGTAGAGAAACAGCTAATATAGAGAATGGAGAGGTAGAGTAACAGCTACTATAGAGAATGGAGAGAAACGGCTACTATAGAGAATGGAGAGAAACGGCTACTATAGAGAATGGAGAGAAACAGCTACTATAGAGAATGGAGAGAAACAGCTACTATAGAGAATGGAGAGAAACAGCTACTATAGAGAATGGAGTGAAACAGCTACTATAGAGAATGGAGAGAAACAACTACTATAGAGAATGGAGAGAAACAGCTACTATAGAGAATGGAGAGAAACAACTACTATAGAGAATGGAGAGAAACAGCTACTATAGAGAATGGAGAGAAACAGCTACTATAGAGAATGGAGAGAAACAGCTACTATAGAGAATGGAGAGAAACAGCTACTATAGAGAATGGAGAGAAACAGCTACTATAGAGAATGGAGAGAAACAGCTACTATAGAGAATGGAAAGAAACAGCTACTATAGAGAATGGAGAGAAACAGCTACTATAGAGAATGGAGAGGTAGAGAAACAGCTACTATAGAGAATGGAGAGAAACAGCTACTATAGAGAATGGAGAGGAACAGCTACTATAGAGAATGGAGAGAAACAGCTACTATAGAGAATGGAGAGAAACAGCTACTATAGAGAATGGAGAGGTAGAGAAACAGCTACTATAGAGAATGGAGAGGAACAGCTACTATAGAGAATGGAGAGAAACAGCTACTATAGAGAATGGAGAGGAACAGCTACTATAGAGAATGGAGAGAAACAGCTACTATAGAGAATGGAGAGAAACAGCTACTATAGAGAATGGAGAGAAACAGCTACTATAGAGAATGGAGAGGTAGAGGAACAGCTACTATAGAGAATGGAGAGGAACAGCTACTATAGAGAATGGAGAGAAACAGCTACTATAGAGAATGGAGAGGAACAGCTACTATAGAGAATGGAGAGAAACAGCTACTATAGAGAATGGAGAGAAACAGCTACTATAGAGAATGGAGAGAAACAGCTACTATAGAGAATGGAGAGGTAGAGAAACAGCTACTATAGAGAATGGAGAGGAACAGCTACTATAGAAAATGGAGAGAAACAGCTACTATAGAGAATGGAGTGAAGGTGGAGAACATACAGTTTAATAAAAGGTTAGGATTGTAATTGCAGTTTTAGGTTAAAACCAAAGGAAAGTCTTTTCTCACATATCTCTTGTGTTCTGTGTTTGTATGGGCAAGGCCACTGTAATCTTCTGCATTGGACCACCGGCTGCCATGAAGGCCAAGCTGATAATAGTGAATGTGACTTCATTCTTTGTCTGTGATTATACCAAAGCTTTGGATCATGAAAGATAATCACTTTACCTAGTCCACACACACACACACACACACACACACACACACACACACACACACACACACACACACACACATACGCAAACACACACATACGCAAACACACACACACACAAACACACACACACACACACATACGCAAACACACACACACACACACACACACACACACACACACACATACGCAAACACACACACCCACACACACACACACACACACACACACATGTAGGTACACTTTAACAGACACAGTGTGACCGTTTTAATGAGTTGTCCCGACACAAAAGCAGCATTTTGTCACAAGTGACCTTTAATATTTTACTCAGGGACACTGGGGCATCTTCCTTATTCTGGGTGCTTCAGACACCACACACACACTTGCACACACATGGACACAAACACACACACTTTATCCCGTAAGGGAGGTGGACAAAGAGGCCATGGTTTTGTGTTGAACTATTTCATCTCCCGAATGCTTGAAGGTACTAATGTCCTCCCAGATCTGTGACGGATGACTACATCAGGGAAACACCACTAAATCAATAACATCGTGGTTGACTAGCCTGTAGCCGTCCAACAGTAAGCAACCACCCCCACAGTCAATCCTTACCAATGAGAGTGGGCGTCTGGAATTGATTGATTAAGAAAGACTCACTCTCACACAATGTAGGAGGGCAACTCCACGGTAACGGAATTGCGCTGAGACTCAAAAACAATTGATTTCAAAGCTTAATAAATCATACAACTCTATGCACAAGGAATTTTTTTAACAATTTACACTGAAAATTTTTACAAAAACCCATTTACTAGAAGAACTGTGTAGATGCAAAGTTTGATAACAGAATTTCGGTAAAAATCTCCCTCAGTTTGTTTCCAAAAATGCCATTGAATATCTTCTCCGAATGAAGATTCAAAGATGTTTGCAGAAAGTATGGGGTGTCAGCTATGATATGACACATTTACTTTGAAAAAATATATTTTGGATATTGAACTATTTACATCAGTAACAGAATTGTGGTAACATTTTTATCATTGGTCCCTGTACTACACAGAAATGCATAATTATGGATATGAATGTCATTCTCTTCACGGTGATGTATCCGGAATAGGCACACGTTGGTATAAATATCAAATATCCTGCTTTGCATATTTGGGTATTATTCTACACACTGGCTGTTATTTTAATGAGCTCCGCCCCCCAAACAAGAACATATTTGGTGGGACGGGATCAAATCTGAAACAATCATAGACGTCTATGTTTCACAAGTTTGGACATCAAAGTACAGTAGAGTTCAGTACAGTACAGTAGAGTACAGTAGAGTTCAGTAAAGTACAGTAGAGTAGAGTTCAGTAGAGTACTGTAGTAAAGTACAGTAGAGTACAGTACAGTAGAGTTCAGTACAGTACAGCTCAGAACAATACAGTAGATTTCAGTAGAGTACAGTAGAGTTAAGTGCAGAACAATAGAGTACATTATAGTGTACTCATCTCTAGTGTACTCTACAGTCAATTGTACTGTACTCAACTCAACTTTTCTTTAGTGTACTCTACTGTGCTGTGCGCTCCAAACTTGTGTACCCAAATGTGGTTTGTGACTACTTTGATTTACCATTGTAGCCAATTCAATTGCAGAAATTCTGTTTCAGATCCTTCAGAAATTCCGTTACCGATTTGGTAATAGCATTTCGAGTTTTAATCACGTAATCATTCATAAACAAAATGTTTATCAGTACAAACAATATAACTAATTGTTAGGTCTACCTTTACTTGTTAGTTCTGTGAACTTTCGTTGCCTCCCTCCTTATGAGGGAGAGAAATAAAAAATATATCTTAAAGATAGTTTTGTTTTTGGTAACGGATTTTTAAAGGCACAAGGCAATATTTCTTCAACTTAGAGAAGGAAGAAACAGGAAATATAAATGTTGATATTAGTTGTCTTATATTATTATTAGTAGTATTTATGTCAACATTATTGTGTTTTGATGTATTTCTGATACCGTTCAGACTTTTTCTGCTAGATGTTTTCCAAGACCCCTTTTCCATCTAACCTAATTTACCCAAATTTTTAGGATGGAAAATGGTTGAAAAATGTATATACACATTAATATCTCAGAAATATGGACTCTTAGCTTTCATTTCACACCCAATTTGACATGTTGTTATGAACTTCATGTGTTAGTGGGTCCTTTTACATGGAAATGACCAGGTGCTATTGACGAGATCGGAGCAAATGTACTGCATGCATGCCTCTTGTATGTCTAATTAAGGTCCTGGACTGTTCATTAACCCAGACGCTAAAAGACTGCCATTGGCCTTTTCTTTGTTTACAGCACATCCAGATCTGACTGGCGACTGAGATCGATTCTATTGATTGAGTTGAGCGATTTACACATCAGGGCTGAGCAGGCTTCACTATGGTGGGAAAATAATTAAATAAGTTAATTGGATTGAATAGGTTGATCGATATGGATCAAGTCCGGGAACAGTTGGTAAACTTAAGGGAAAGTATCAACAAGGAATCGACCGCATGGGGGAATTAATGTAATCAAAATGGAAATCTGTATTATTTAATTACTGCAGTAATGGAGGTGGTCGGTAATCACCCCTGGAGGTGATCACTGAGACCTCAACCAGCTGGTTTACTGCAGTAATGGAGGTGGTCGGTAATCACCCCTGGAGGTGATCACTGAGACCTCAACCAGCTGGTTTACTGCAGTAATGGAGGTGGTCGGTAATCACCCCTGGAGATGATCACTGAGACCTCAACCAGCTGGTTTACTGCAGTAATGGAGGTGGTCGGTAATCACCCCTGGAGGTGATCACTGAGAACTCAACCAGCTGGTTTACTGCAGTAATGGAGGTGGTCGGTAATCACCCCTGGAGGTGATCACTGAGACCTCAACCAGCTGGTTTACTGCAGTAATGGAGGTGGTCGGTAATCAACCCTGGAGGTGATCACTGAGAACTCAACCAGCTGGTTTACTGCAGTAATGGAGGTGGTCGGTAATCACTCCTGGAGGTGATCACTGAGACCTCAACCAGCTGGTTTACTGCAGTAATGGAGGTGGTCGGTAATCACCCCTGGAGGTGATCACTGAGACCTCAACCAGCTGGTTTACTGCAGTAATGGAGGTGGTCGGTAATCACCCCTGGAGGTGATCACTGAGACCTCAACCAGCTGGTTTACTGCAGTAATGGAGGTGGTCGGTAATCACCCCTGGAGATGATCACTGAGACCTCAACCAGCTGGTTTACTGCAGTAATGGAGGTGGTCGGTAATCACCCCTGGAGGTGATCACTGAGAACTCAACCAGCTGGTTTACTGCAGTAATGGAGGTGGTCGGTAATCACCCCTGGAGGTGATCACTGAGACCTCAACCAGCTGGTTTACTGCAGTAATGGAGGTGGTCGGTAATCACCCCTGGAGGTGATCACTGAGACCTCAACCAGCTGGTTTACTGCAGTAATGGAGGTGGTCGGTAATCACCCCTGGAGGTGATCACTGAGACCTCAACCAGCTGGTTTACTGCAGTAATGGAGGTGGTCGGTAATCACCCCTGGAGGTGATCACTGAGACCTCAACCAGCTGGTTTACTGCAGTAATGGAGGTGGTCGGTAATCACCCCTGGAGGTGATCACTGAGACCTCAACCAGCTGGTTTACTGCAGTAATGGAGGTGGTCGGTAATCACCCCTGGAGGTGATCACTGAGACCTCGACCAGCTGGTTTACTGCAGTAATGGAGGTGGTCGGTAATCACCCCTGGAGGTGATCACTGAGACCTCAACCAGCTGGTTTACTGCAGTAATGGAGGTGGTCGGTAATCACCCCTGGAGGTGATCACTGAGACCTCAACCAGCTGGTTTACTGCAGTAATGGAGGTGGTCGGTAATCACCCCTGGAGGTGATCACTGAGACCTCAACCAGCTGGTTTACTGCAGTAATGGAGGTGGTCGGTAATCACCCCTGGAGGTGATCACTGAGACCTCAACCAGCTGGTTTACTGCAGTAATGGAGGTGGTCGGTAATCACCCCTGGAGGTGATCACTGAGACCTCAACCAGCTGGTTTGAGCCACAGCATTCTATAGCAAAGTCCATCCTCCTTCAGTCTACATGACACACAACAGATGTATGGAATGGGTCACAAGATTAAGACTTGTATGAAAGATACTTATAATTCCCAGCAGACAGTAACAGTTTTCAATGTGTAGAGACCAGGGTCTGGCCCCCCAGCTCCATACTGGAGCCATCTCCCCCTGGTACCCCAGTACAGAAACATTAACTCATGCTCTGGAATGCGGTACCCACAAAGACATCGTAAATCTCCTGTCAGAGTCAACCATTTGATGCAATAAAAGTAGAACATAATCTTGTAATTTCCACAATAAGCGCCAGAGACAACTGTGGTTGTTTGGTTTCTGTGGAGTAAAGGAATGGCTAAAACTGTCCTGTACGTTCACATACAGTGCATTAGGAAAGTATTCAAAGCCCTTGACTTTTTCCACATTTTATTACGTTTACAGCCTCGTTCTAAAATGGATAAAAATACAACATGTTCCTCATCAATTGACACACAACGCCCCGAAATGACAAATTGAAAACAGAAATACCTTATTTACATGTATTCAGACCCTTGCTATGAGACTTGAAAATGAGCTCCATAGATCATCCTTGAGATGTTTCTACAACTTTAGTCCACCTGAGGTAAATTAAATTGATTGGACATGATTTGGAAAGGCACACACCCCTCTAGAGTATATAAGGTCTCACAGTTGACAGTGCATATCAGAGCAAAAAATAAACCATGAGGTCGAAGCAATTGTCTCTAAGACAGGATTGTGTCGAGGCACAGATCTGGGGAAGGGTACCAAAACATTTCTGCAGGATTGAAGATCCCCAAGAACACAGTGGCCTCCATCATTCTTAATTGGAAGAAGTTTGGAACCATCAAGACTCTTGAGAGCCTGCCACCTAGCCAAACTGAGCATTTGGTGGGAAAGGGTTTTATTCAGGGAGGTGACCAAGAACCCGATGGTCATTCTGACAGAGCTCCAGAGTTCCTCTGTGAAGATGGGAGAACCTTCCAGAAGGACAACCATTTCTGCAGCATTCCACCAATCAGGCCCTTATGGTAGAGTGGCCAGACGGAAGCCACTCCTCTGTAAAAGCCACATGACAGTCCGCTTGGACTTTGCCAAAAGGCACCTAAAGGACTCAGACCATGAGAAACAAGATTCTCTGGTCTATGAAACCAAGATTGAACTCTGTGGCCTAAATGCCACTTGTCACATCTGGAGGAAACCAAGCACCATCCCAACGGTGAAGCATGGTGTTGGCAGCATCATGCTGAGGGGATGTTTTTCAGCTGCAGGGACTGGGAGACTAGTCAGGATCGAGGGAAAGATGAACAGAGCAAAGTAAAGAGAGATCCTTGATGAAATCCTGCTCCAGAGTGCTCAGGACCTCATACTGTGGTGAAGGTTCACCTTCCAACAGGACAACGACCCCTAAGCACACAGCCAAGTCAGGTAGTGGCTTCCGGACAAGTCTCTGAATGTCCTTGAGTAGCCGAGCCTGAGCCCAGACTCGAACCCAATTGAACATCTCTGGATAGACCTGAAAATAGGTGTGCAGCGATGCTCCCCATCCATCCTGACAGAGCGGGAGAGGATCTGGGAATGGGAGAAACTTCCCAAATACAGGTGTGCCAAACGTGTAGTGTCATACCCAAAGGAAGACTCAAGGCTGTAATTGCTGCCAAATATGCTTCAACAAAGTACTGAGTAAAGGGTCTGAATACTTATATAAATGTGATATTTCTGTTTTTTCAAAAAAAATCTCTAAAAACCAGTTTTTTCTTTGTCGTTATGGGGTATTGTGTCTAGGTTGTTGAGGGGGGGGGGGGGTATTTTATCAATTTTATAATGAAATGTAACCGACCGGCTCAAATCAGTCATATGTAGCAAAAATTTTAAATTGTTTTTTACATTGGATAAAAGTAGAGACTCAGAGCTAGAAAATAGTATATCATACACTACAGTTGAGGAACAATGGAAAATGATTATACTTTGAATGTTGATAAACTTGTAACATCCCTTTTGATAAAATGGCCTTTGAATGTTTTGGTACTACTACTGGAGAGCCTTCCTTTTGTCTACACCCATTCAGCATTGTTGACACCCTCTTAAGCTTCCGAACTTCCGAATACTGCCCCCTAGCCCAAAGAAGTTAAGACATGTAGCTAGCTAGCTAGCTAAACAATTAACCATAATCCCAACTCATGACGTTACTACCCTGCATGAATCTGCAGGTAGCTAAACAACCAGGTTCAATGTTAGCTAACAAACATTAGGCTGTAACAAGCAAAGCAAATGGCTCTGAGATACAAATAATATTACTACAGAGATCATAAAAATAATGATAGCTAGCGAGCCAGCCAGCTAACGTTAGCTGGCTAGCTAACAGTCCACTTTAACTTGAAATCAAAACTACTTTCTCACAAAATTAGAAACATGCAATGTATAAAAATGTAGCTAGCTACATAGATACATAGATAGACGCTTCTCACTCTCTGTCACAGATGCCATGCTTTCCCTTAGTTTGAAGATGTAATCCGGAGACAGGTGTTATCATACTCTAATTACACAGATTTCAAAACTCAGTCCCCCATTTTATTTGTATTTACAGATGGCATACACGTTTGTTATCAAGGCACATGTAAGTCCACATGTGGACCTTTTTTTTAAGGTGACATTCAAATGGCTCATGTGAAGCAGTCGTGCATGACATACGCCTGGTTTCCTGAAACGACTCACATATGTGTAAAAAGTCAAGTGGTCTGAATACTTTCTGAATGCACTGTACAGTCTTGCTTCTGCTCTCTGTCGGAAATGGAAAGTGATACAATTAACCTGATCTCTGTCTACGGTACATGTCAATGAGTCATCCCACTGCTTGGGAGGTGCGAGAGAGGGGAGGGAGATAATGAAGGAGAGAATGGGGGTGCAAGAGGAGAGAGAGTGAGAGATACTGTAAGAGATTTGCATCTACTGTACAGAATGCATAGAGAAGAGTGAGGGAGGAAAGTGAGGGAGAGATGTGGAGGTACAGTATGAAAGGGCTAAGGGTGAGAGAGGAGGGTGAGGGGTGGAGGGAGAAAGGCTTTGCTTAAGTCAGAATCAATTATATTAATAAATCAGGAAGAATGTGTGTGAGGCCTTACAAACAGACAGTGTGTGTGTGTGTGTGTGTGTGTGTGTGTGTGTGTGTGTGTGTGTGTGTGTGTGTGTGTGTGTGTGTGTGTGTGTGTGTGTGCGTGCGTGCGTGCGTGCGAGCATCGAGCCAACTGTTACAAAGGGTTGTTTTTCTGCATGAGAGCCAAGGGCCAGCTGAACCCCCTGGTGAGGAGAGGGGGTGTGAAGGAGGAGATAAGAGGGGGAGTGAAGGAGGAGATAAGAGGGGGAGTGAAGGAGGAGAAAACCAACAGAGAGAGGAGGGGAGAGGTCCACAGTACTGAAAGAGGTGGAGCTAGCTAGCTAGCGTGAGCTAGCAGGAATTTTATCAGGTCAGGTCATATTAATATGTCGCCTGGTTTGCTTGGTTAGCTAGCTAACTAACAGGCAAGCAAGGTATGAATTAAGCTAGCTAGCTAGCCTGTTATGCTAGCGATGATTCTAACCGTTTAGCTAGCTAGCTAACATCAGTACATAGATCTGAGTCAGGCTGGCACTGGCAGAAGTGTGGGGTAACGTTAATTATAGCATGGTCAGGGTGAATTAAATTCTTCAACATCTTGCTAGCTAGCTACATGGCACTGCCAGCTGCAGTCACATAACTTCTACCTAGTAGCATGACATTAGTTAGAATTTCTGAAAGCAGTGGAAATGCAATTTGAGCTAGGCCAGAAAGGCCAGACCAACCTGGGTTGACTTCAAGGTGCAAATGGATGTGGGGTTTTGGTGGACTCCCATTTAACCGCTCAACAAATACCCAGCTGTCCAAATCTCACATCATCTAAGCCTGTTTCCATGGCAACTCTTCAAATAATCACTGTCCTTGACAATGTAGTACATTCAGTCATTTTCAAATGCTTTAAATGCATATACACACACAGACACCAGGTGCATTACCACAATTGGAATGCATTGGTGGTGAGCTACAGATTCATAGACTGACTGGTGAGTTACTGATTCATAGACTGACTGGTGAGTTACTGATTCATAGACTGGTGAGTTACTGATTCATAGACTGACTGGTGAGTTACTGATTCATAGACTGACTGCTGAGTTACTGATTCATAGACTGACTGGTGAGTTACTGATTCATAGACTGACTGGTGAGCTACTGATTCATAGACTGACTGGTGAGTTACTGATTCATAGACTGACTGGTGAGTTACTGATTCATAGACTGACTGGTGAGTTACTGATTCATAGACTGACTGGTGAGTTACTGATTCATAGACTGACTGGTGAGTTACTGATTCATAGACTGACTGGTGAGCTACTGATTCATAGACTGACTGGTGAGTTACTGATTCATAGACTGACTGGTGAGCTACTGATTCATAGACTGACTGGTGAGTTACGGATTCATAGACTGACTGGTGAGTTACTGATTCATAGACTGACTGGTGAGTTACTGATTCATAGTCTGACTGGTGAGTTACTGATTCATAGACTGACTGGTGAGCTACTGATTCATAGACTGACTGGTGAGCTACTGATTCATAGACTGACTGGTGATTACTGATTCATAGACAGACTGATGACTTAAAGATTTATAGACAGACTGATAAGTACTGATTCATACACAGATTTATATTTTACTGATTGATAGACTGATGAGTTACTGATTCATAGACTGATGAGTTACTGATTCTTAGACTGACTGATGAGTTTCTGATTCATAGACAGACTGATGAGTTACTGATTCATAGACAGACTGGTGAGTTACTGATTCATAGCCTGATGAGTTACTGATTCATAGACAGACTGATGAGTTACTGATTCATAGACAGACTGATGAGTTACTGATTCATAGACAGACTGATGAGTTACTGATTCATAGACAGACTGATGAGTTACTGATTCATAGACAGACTGATGAGTTACTGATTCATAGACAGACTGATGAGTTACTGATTCATAGACAGACTGATGAGTTACTGATTCATAGACAGACTGATGAGTTACTGATTCATAGACAGACTGATGAGTTACTGATTCATAGACAGACTGATGAGTTACTGATTCATAGACAGACTGATGAGTTACTGATTCATAGACAGACTGATGAGTTACTGATTCATAGACAGACTGATGAGTTACTGATTCATAGACTGGTGAGTTACTGATTCATAGACAGACTGGTGAGTTACTGATTCATAGACAGACTGATGAGTTACTGATTCATAGACAGACTGATGAGTTACTGATTTTTATTTTTTTAATTTTTTTATTTTATTTCACCTTTATTTAACCAGGTAGGCTAGTTGAGAACATCTTTATTTAACCAGGTAGGCTAGTTGAGAACACCTTTATTTAACCAGGTAGGCTAGTTGAGAACACCTTTATTTAACCAGGTAGGCTAGTTGAGAACACCTTTATTTAACCAGGTAGGCTAGTTGAGAACAAGTTCTCATTTGCAACTGCGACCTGGCCAAGATAAAGCATAGCAGTGTGAGCAGACAACAAAGAGTTACACATGGAGTAAACAATTAACAAGTCAATAACACAGTAGAAACCAAAGGGGGAGTCTATATACAATGTGTGCAAAAGGCATGAGGAGGTAGGCAAATAATTACAATTTTGCAGATTAAAACTGGAGTGATGAATGATCAGATGGTCATGTACAGGTAGAGATTCATAGACAGACTGGTGAGTTACTGATTCATAGACTGGTGAGTTACTGATTCATAGACAGACTGATGAGTTACTGATTCATAGACTGGTGAGTTACTGATTCATAGACTGGTGAGTTACTGATTCATAGACAGACTGGTGAGTTACTGATTCATAGACAGACTGGTGAGTTACTGATTCATAGACAGGTGAGTTACTGATTCATAGACAGACTGATGAGTTACTGATTCATAGACTGGTGAGTTACTGATTCATAGACTGGTGAGTTACTGATTCACAGACAGACTGGTGAGTTACTGATTCATAGACAGACTGGTGAGTTACTGATTCATAGACTGGTGAGTTACTGATTCATAGACAGACTGGTGAGTTACTGATTCATAGACAGACTGGTGAGTTACTGATTCTTAGACAGACTGGTGAGTTACTGATTCATAGACTGGTGAGTTACTGATTCATAGACAGACTGGTGAGTTACTGATTCATAGACAGACTGATGAGTTACTGATTCATAGACAGACTGATGAGTTACTGATTCATAGACAGACTGATTAGTTACTGATTCATAGACAGCCTGGTGAGTTACTGATTCATAGACAGACTGGTGAGTTGCTGATTCATAGACTGACTGATGAGTAACTGATTCATAGACATACTGATGAGTAACTGATTCATAGACAGACTGGTGAGTTACTGACTCAGACAGACTGCGGAACTCACCAAATTCTGCATCCATCCATCCATCCAGTCATCATCCATCCAACATCCATCCATCTGTCCATCCAACATCCATCCATCCATCCAGTCATCATTCATCCAACATCCATCCTCCTGAGCTTATGTGTTAATTGAGTCTGGCAGGAGCAAGAAGCCATCATTCACAGTATTGTTATACTGTGAATGATGGGGGGGGGGGGTTAGAGAGAGAGAAAAGGGAGGCAGATACAAAGACATGAATGATAAAACAACAGGTAGCACATATCTGTCCTGTCCTTGCATATTCAACTACAGGGTTATGCATACCGTGTAATAACATTTATTATTGTAATTTCTCCATTATTGATTGGGGGAAAAGGTGAAAGTGAGTTACTGATTTTATTTATTTATTTATTTATTTATTTACCTTTATTTAACCAGGTAGGCAAGTTGAGAACAAGTTCTCATTTACAATTGCGACCTGGCCAAGATAAAGCAAAGCAGTTCGACAGATAAAACGACACAGAGTTACACATGGAGTAAAAACAAACATACAGTCAATAATGCAGTATAAACAAGTCTATATACAATGTGAGCAAATGAGGTGAGAAGGGAGGTAAAGGCAAAAAAGGCCATGATGAGGGGAGTCTCTCAGCCCTGTAGACTCTTTCCTGGTCAGGAATGGTTTCTCCCCTATCTGACCTGAAGGATTTTCTGCCTCTGTTGGTTTCTTTTATTCCAGATCGCCTCGGTCTCTCGTCTTTCGTCTCAAGCAGTTTCCCCCTCCCCTTTTTTAATTGGTAATGCCAGAATGACATTCCCTGACTTGTCCAGTGTGAACCGTTCTGGATCATCAGTTGCAGTCGCCTTAGAGCAATTCAAATCAAAAGTAGATGAAATTGAGGTCCATGAGCTGTGACAGAAGGCAGCCTCTGGTGAGAGACGGGAGTCTTGACTGTCCTGTTCTCCTCTGGTGGTCCGTTTAAAGTGTCCTTTCATGCCAGCTTTCTGGGTATCCTGCCCTCTCAACACCCTCATGATAACCTCGACCATCTGGCCCTCTCTAGCTGCACTCTATCTCACCCGTTCTCCCCTCCTGCTCTCCTCTTGATCTCCAGGTAGCCTAGTGGTTAGAGTGTTGGGCCAGTAACCGAAAGGTTGCTGGATTGAATCCCCGAGGTGACAAGGTACAAATCTGACGTTTTGCCCCTGAGCAAGGCAGTTAACCCACTGTTTCCCGGGCGCCGAAGACGTGGATGTCGATTAAGGCAGCACCCCGCACCTCTCTGATTCAGAGGGGTTGGCTTAAATGAGTAAGACACATTTCAGTTGAATGCATTCAGATGTACGACTGACTAGGTATCACCCTTCCCATCTACAGTATATTCATCTGTCTCGGCTGAGTGACAGTGATGTGGGAATTCAGAAGAGATATGAAATGGCGAAATGGATGTAATTGGTCAACGTTCATGATTAGAACTTGATGTGCTGCAACAGGGTGGGAGAACACATCCAGTAGGTGTCAGTCCCAGTGTTTCTCCTGTCTGCTGGGCTCTGTGGGGAACACGTCCAGTAGGTGTCAGTCCCAGTGTATCTCCTGTCTGCTGGGCTCTGTGGGGAACACATCCAGTAGGTGTCAGTCCCAGTGTATCTCCTGTCTGCTGGGCTCTGTGGGGAACACGTCCAGTAGGTGTCAGTCCCAGTGTTTCTCCTGTCTGCTGGGCTCTGTGGGGAACACGTCCAGTAGGTGTCAGTCCCAGTGTTTCTCCTGTCTGCTGGGCTCTGTGGGGAACACATTCAGTAGGTGTCAGTCCCAGTGTATCTCCTGTCTGCTGGGCTCTGTGGGGAACACGTCCAGTAGGTGTCAGTCCCAGTGTTTCTCCTGTCTGCTGGGCTCTGTGGGGAACACGTCCAGTAGGTGTCAGTCCCAGTGTATCTCCTGTCTGCTGGGCTATGTGGGGAACACGTCCAGTAGGTGTCAGTCCCAGAGTTTCTCCTGTCTGCTGGGCTCTGTGGGGAACAAGTCCAATAGGTGTCAGTCCCAGTGTATCTCCTGTCTGCTGGGCTCTGTGGGGAACACGTCCAGTAGTTGTCAGTCCCAGTGTTTCTCCTGTCTGCTGGGCTCTGTGGGGAACACTTCCAGTAGGTGTCAGTCCCAGTGTATCTCCTGTCTGCTGGGCTCTGTGGGGAACACGTCCAGTAGGTGTCAGTCCCAGTGTTTCTCCTGTCTGCTGGGCTCTGTGGGGAACACATCCAGTAGGTGTCAGTCCCAGTGGGCTCTGTCTAGAACACGTCCAGTAGTTGTCAGTCCCAGTGTTTCTCCTGTCTGCTGGGCTCTGTGGGGAACACATCCAGTAGGTGTCAGTCCCAGTGGGCTCTGTGTAGAACACATCCAGTAGTTGTCAGTCCCAGTGTTTCTCCTGTCTGCTGGGCTCTGTGGGGAACACATCCAGTAGGCGTCAGTCCCAGTGTTTCTCCTGTGTGCTGGGCTCTGTGGGGAACACGTCCAGTAGGTGTCAGTCCCAGTGTTTCTCCTGTCTGCTGGGCTCTTTGGAGAACACACATTAGTCTTTAGTTGTATTGTTTATGTAGCGTTGTATTTGATGTGTGTGTGACTGTCCTTGTCTATCAGTGTATCAGTGTTTTGTTGCTTGTCGTGCTTTATGTTTTTGTGTGGACCCCAGGCAGAACAGCTGCCACTTCGGCAACAGCTGTAGGAGATCCCAATAAACCAATAAACAGGGCCTGTTAGTGAGGCCTTGAGACGGGTTTAGAGGAAGTCTGGGGAGGCTGAGAGACAGGGAGGAGATGGAGATGAATGGCTCTGGGAAGAACAGACTGTGCTGGAATAGGCTATTGCCATTTATTCTCTAGCATTGCTAGTCTATATCGGATGCTATGCTGTAAATACGTTTATGAGTCTAGGCAGGATAGAAGATTTGTATAGCTAAGGGCATTCAGGGTGAAGTGTGAGGAAGCCTATATCACATATATTTTATTGATTTATTGAATTGAATTTTAAAACATACAATCTACCTGCAGTGAAGCAGCTCAACATATACATTCAGTCATCTAGAAGACAATCCCATCCAGAGCGACCCACAGGAGCAACCAGGGTCAAGAGCCCGGCCCAAGGACCCAAACCAATGACCTCTCGGCCACCGGCCTAATGCTCCCAACCGCCAGGCCACCAACCATCCAAGACCCCCCAACAGTTACGCAGAGAGCTACCCCTCAACCATCCAAGACCCCCCAACAGTTACCCAGAGAGCTGCCCCTCAACCATCCAAGACCCCCCAACAGTTACCCAGAGAGCTTCCCCTCAATCATCTGAGACCCCCCAACAGTTCCCAGAGAGCTACCCCTCAACCATCTGAGACACCCCGAACAGTTACCCAGAGAGCTACCCCTCAACCATCTGAGACCTCCCCAACAGTTACCCAGAGAGATACCCCTCAACCATCTGAGACCTCCCAACAGTTCCCAGAGAGATACCCCTCAACCATCTGAGACCTCCCAACAGTTACCCAGAGAGCTACCCCTCAACCATCTGAGACCTACCAACAGTTCCCAGAGAGCTGCCCCTCAACCATCTGAGACCTCCCAACAGTTCCCAGAGAGCTGCCCCTCAACCATCTGAGACCTCCCAACAGTTACCCAGAGAGCTACCCCTCAACCATCTGAGACCTCCCAACAGTTACCCAGAGAGCTACCCCTCAACCATCTGAGACCTACCAACAGTTACCCAGAGAGATACCCCTCAACCATCTGAGACCTCCCAACAGTTACCCAGAGAGCTACCCCTCAACCATCTGAGACCTCCCAACAGTTACCCAGAGAGCTACCCCTCAACCATCTGAGACCTACCAACAGTTCCCAGAGAGCTGCCCCTCAACCATCTGAGACCTACCAACAGTTCCCAGAGAGCTGCCCCTCAACCATCTGAGACCTCCCAACAGTTCCCAGAGAGCTGCCCCTCAACCATCTGAGACCCCAACCCGAAAACTCCCACTCCGCTCTCCGCCCGTGGGAGCACATTTCTAACGTTACATTTATGTTATTTTGAATGGAGACCAAAATACCGTCTCTCTGGAGCGTGCTGTCTGTCTGTCTGTCTGTCTGTCTCTGGAGCGTGCTGTCTGTCTGTCTGTCTGTCTGTCTCTGGAGCGTGCTGTCTGTCTGTCTGTCTGTCTCTGGAGCGTGCTGTCTGTCTGTCTGTCTGTCTCTGGAGCGTGCTGTCTGTCTGTCTGTCTCTGGAGCGTGCTGTCGGTCTGTCTGTCTCTGAAGCGTGCTGTCTGTCTGTCTGTCTCTGGAGCGTGCTGTCTGTCTGTCTGTCTCTGGAGCGTGCTGTCTGTCTGTCTGTCTCTGGAGCATGCTGTCTGTCTGTCTGTCTGTCTCTGGAGCGTGCTGTCTGTCTGTCTGTCTCTGGAGCGTGCTGTCGGTCTGTCTCTGGAGCGTGCTGTCTGTCTGTCTGTCTCTGGAGCGTGCTGTCTGTCTGTCTCTGGAGCATGCTGTCTGTCTGTCTGTCTCTGGAGCGTGCTGTCTGTCTGTCTGTCTCTGGAGCGTGCTGTCTGTCTGTCTGTCTCTGAAGCGTGCTGTCTGTCTGTCTGTCTGTCTCTGGAGCGTGCTGTGTGTCTGTCTGTCTCTCTCTCTCTCTCTCTTTTTCTATGTCCGGTTTCTCTTTCAGCAAATGTAAGAAACTCAAGTCAGACAGTCATGGCTAGCAGTCTAGACAGCTCCGCTGACAAACATAGCATGATTAGAATTAATTACTGTCAGTATATAGGGAAGAGAAGGAGACATAGGAGATATACGAAAGGAGTTGTCCGAATCACTGACATCATGGTTATTGATTTGAAAAGATCCATTGCGTGTGCGTGTGTGTTTGTGTCTGAGTGTGTGTGTGTGTGTGTGTGTGTGTGTGTGTGTGCGTGTGCATGAGCGTGTGTGTGGTATACTTCTCAACTCTCCCTGAATGTGATGTGATGTCAGTCTCTGGGGAACCATAAGAGATCATATCTGACATACTGTACTGCAACAATGGCAGACTGAATCAACTGAGCATTCCCCTCTGCTCACACAAACACACACACACGCACATTCACACACGCACACACACACACACACACACACACACGCATGCATGCAAATAAGCAAAAACGGACATACAATACCAGTCAAAAGTTTGGACACACCTACTCATTCAAGGGTTTTTTACTTTATTTTTACTATATTCTACATTGTACAAAAGTAGTGAAGACATCAAAACTATGAAATAACACATGGAATCATGTAGTAACCAAAAAAGTTACGAACAAAACAGAATATGTTACAGATTCTTCAAAGTAACCACTATTTGGCCCTTATGACAGCTTCATACACTATTGGGATTCTCTCAACCAGCTTCACCTGGAATGCTTTTCCAACAGTCTTGAACGAGTTCCCACATATGCTGAGCACTTGTTGGATGCTTTTCCTTCACTCTGCAGTCCAACTCATCACAAACCATCTCAATTGGGTTGAGGTCAGGTGATTGTGGAGGCCAGGTCATCTGATCCATTATTCTCCTTCTTGGTCAAATAGCCCTCACACAGCCTTGAGGTGTGTTTGGTCATTGTCCTGTTGAAAAACAAATGAAAAACAAATGATAGTCCCACTAAGCTCAAACCAGATGATATAAGGGCTTGTAAGTAAGCATTTCACTGTAAGTTCTACACCTGTTGTGTTCGGCGCATGTGCTAACTATAATTTGATATGATGAAGTATCGCTGCAGAATGCTGTGGTAGCCATGCTGGTTAAGTGTGCCTTGAATTGCAAATAAATCACTGACAGTGTCACCAGCAAAGCACCCCCATACAATCACACCTCCTCCTCCATGCTTCACGGTGGGAACCACACATGCGGAGATCATCCGTTCACCTACAGTCGTGGCCAAAAGTTTTGCGAATGACACAAATATTAATTTTCACAGTCTGCTGCCTCAGTTTGTATGATGGCAATTTGCATATACTCCAGAATGTTATGAAGAGTGACCAGATGAATTGCAATTGCTGGGAATCATTGTTCTTCCTCTGTCAACCATGGTTACCTGCAAGGAAACACATGCCATCATCATTGCTTTGCACAAAAAGGGCTTCACAGGCAAGGAAATGCTGCCAGTAAGTTAATGAAGAACTTCAAGGAGGGTGCCTAAGAAAGTCCAGTAAGTACCAGGGCCGTCTCCTAAAGTTGATGCAGTTGCGAGATCGGGGCACCACCAGTACAGAGCTTGCTCAGGAATGGCAGCAGGCAGGTGTGAGTGCATCTGCATGCACAGTGAGGTGAAGACTTTTGGAGGACGGCCTGGTGTCAAGAAGGGCAGCCAAGAAGCCACTTCTCTCCAGGAAAAACATCAGGGACAGACTGATATTCTGCAAAGGGCACAGGGATTGGACTGCTGTGGACTGAGGTAAAGTCATTTTCTCTGATGAATCCCCTTTCCGATTGTTTGGGGCATCCGGAAAAAAGCTTGTCCGGAGAAGACAAGGTGAGCGCTACCATCAGTCCTGTGTCATGCCAACAGTAAAGCATCCAGAGACCATTCATGTGTGGGTTTGCTAGGTGATAGACTCAACCAAGGTAGTGGGCAAACTCCAAGAGCATTCAAAAAATAATGGTACCAACACATCCTCCAAGAGCAACTTCTCCCAACCATCCAGGAACAGTTTGGTGACAAACAATGCCTTTTCCAGCATGATGGAGCACCTTGCCATAAGGCAAAAGTTATAACTAAGTGGCTCGGGGAACAAAACATCAATATTTTTGGGTCCATGGACAGGAAACTCCCCAGACCTTAATCCCATTGAGAACTTGTGGTCAATCCTCAAGAGGCGGGTGGACAACCAAAAAACCACAAATTCAGACTAACTCCAAGCATTGATTATGCAAGAATGGGCTGCCATCAGTCAGTAAGTGGCCCAGAATTTAATTGACAGCATGCCAGGGCGGATTGCAGAGGTCTTGAAAAAGAAGGGTCAACACTGCAAATATTGACTCTTTGCATAAACTTCATGTAATTGTCAATAAAACCCTTTGACACTTATGAAATGCTTGTAATTATACTTCAGTATTCCATAGTAACATCTGACAAAAATATCTAAAGACACTGAAGCAGCAAACTTTTTGAAAATACATTTTTGTGTCATTCTTAAAACTTTTGGCCACGACTATATTCTGCATCTCACAAAGACACGTCAGTTGGAACCAAAAATTGAACATTGAATGAATTTCCACTGGTCTAATGTCAATTTCTCGTGTTTCTTGGCCCAAGAAAGTCTCTTCTTCTTATTGGTGTCCTTTAGTAGTGGTTTCTTTGCAGCAAGTCGACCATGAATTTCTGATTTAACGCAGTCTCCTCTGAGCAGTTGATGTTGAGATGTGTCTGTCACTTGAACTCTGTGAAACATTTATTTTGACTACAATTTTAGGTGCAGTTAATTCAACTCTAATGGATTTATCCTCTGCAGCAGAGAACTCTGGGTCTTCCTTTCCTGTGGTGGTCCTCATGAGAGACAGTTAACTCTAATGGATTTATCCTCTGCAGCAGAGAACTCTGGGTCTTCCTTTCCTGTGGTGGTCCTCATGAGAGACAGTTAACTCTAATGGACTTATCCTCTGCAGCAGAGAACTCTGGGTCTTCCATTCCTGTGGTGGTCCTCATGAGAGACAGTTAACTCTAATGGACTTATCCTCTGCAGCAGAGAACTCTGGGTCTTCCTTTCCTGTGGTGGTCCTCATGAGAGCCAGTTTAATCACAGTGCTTGATGGTTCTTGAAATGCTCCTGATTGACTGACCTTCATGTCTTAAAAGTAATGATGGACTGTCGTTTCTCTGTGCTTATTTGAGCTGGTCTTGCCATAATATGAACTTGGTCTTTTACCAAATACGGCTATCTTCTGTATACCAACCCTACCTTTTCACAACACAACTGATAGACTCAAACACATTAAGAAGGGAAGAAATTACACAAATTAACTTTTAACAAGGCACACCTGTTAATTGAAATGCATTCCAGGTGACTTCCTCATGAAGCTGGTTGAGAGAATGCAAAGAGTGTGCAAAGGTGTCATCAAGGCAAAGGGTGGTTACTTTGAGGAATCTCAAATATAAAATATATTTGTATTAATTTATCACTTTTTTGGTTACTACGTGATTCCATATGTGCTATTTTATAGTATTGATGTCTTCAGTATTATTCTACAATGTAGAAAATAGTAAAATTAAATAAAAACCATTGAATGAGTAGGTGTGTCCAAACTTTTGACAAGTACTGTACACCAACATTTTATTTTTACTTTCCTTAAATGGAAAGAGCAGGGGTGATTTGTGTTAATTCATCTGACATTTGATATGTTTTCTAGGAATGTGCCATAATGACGCTCCGAGTCTGTTGCCATGTTCTGTCAACTTCATGCTCGTTGCTCTCTGACTGACTGAACAGATGTCATGCCCTGGCCATAGAGAGGCTTTTATTCTCTATTTTGGGTAGGCCAGGGTGTGACTAGGGTGGGCATTCTAGTTTCTTTATTTCTATGTTTTCTGTTTCTATGTTTTGGCCGGGAATGGTTTTCAATCAGGGACAGCTGTCTATCGTTGTCTCTGATTAGGAATCATACTTAGGCAGCCCTTTTTTCCTTTGTATTTTGTGGGTAGTTGACTTTGTTAGTGGCACTATAACCCTCGTAAGCTTCACGGTCGTTTCTTTGTTTCTCGTTTTGTTGCCGACATTTATATAAATAAAGGAAAATGTACGCCCACCACGCTGCTCATTGGTCCGCTCATTTCCACGGCGACGCCCGTGACAACAGGGAATCTACTGCAACTTGACCTCATCCCGTCAGTTGAGGATGCCTGGTCATTCTTCAAAAGTAACTTCCTCACCATTTTAGATAAGCATGCTCCGTTCAAAAAATGCAGAACTAAGAACAGATACAGCCCTTGGTTCACTCCAGACATGACTGCCCTCGACCAGCACAAAAATATCCTGTGGTGGACTGCAATAGCATCGAATAGTCCCCGCGATATGCAACTGTTCAGGGAAGTCAGGAACCAATACACGCAGTCAGTCAGGAAAGCTAAGGCCAGCTTCTTCAGGCAGAAGTTTGCATCCTGTAGCTCCAACTCCAAAAAGTTCTGGGACACTGTAAAGTCCATGGAGAACAAGAGCACCTCCTCCCAGCTGCCCACTGCACTGAGGCTAGGTAACACGGTCACCACCGATAAATCCATGATTATCGAAAAAAACTTCAACAAGCATTTCTCAACAGCTGGCCATGCCTTCCGCCTGGCTACTCCAACCTCAGCCAACAGCTCCGCCTCCCCCGCAGCTACTCGCCCAAGCCTCTCCAGGTTCTCCTTTACCCAAATCCAGATAGCAGATGTTCTGAAAGAGCTGCAAAACCTGGACCCGTACAAATCAGCTGGGCTTGACAATCTGGACCCTCTATTTCTGAAACTATCCGCCGCCATTGTCGCAACCCCTATTACCAGCCTGTTCAACCTCTCTTTCATATCGTCTGAGATCCCCAAGGATTGGAAAGCTGCCGCAGTCATCCCCCTCTTCAAAGGGGGAGACACCCTGGACCCAAACTGTTACAGACCTATATCCATCCTGCCCTGCCTATCTAAGGTCTTCGAAAGCCAAGTCAACAAACAGGTCACTGACCATCTCGAATCCCACCGTACCTTCTCCGCTGTGCAATCTGGTTTCCGAGCCGGTCACGGGTGCACCTCAGCCACGCTCAAGGTACTAAACGATATCATAACCGCCATCGATAAAAGACAGTACTGTGCAGCCGTCTTCATCGACCTTGCCAAGGCTTTCGACTCCGTCAATCACCATATTCTTATCGGCCGACTCAGTAGCCTCGGTTTTTCGGATGACTGCCTTGCCTGGTTCACCAATTACTTTGCAGACAGAGTTCAGTGTGTCAAATCGGTGGGCATGCTGTCCGGTCCTCTGGCAGTCTCTATGGGGGTGCCACAGGGTTCAATCCTCGGGCCGACTCTTTTCTCTGTATATATCAATGATGTTGCTCTTGCTGCGGGCCATTCCCTGATCCACCTCTACGCAGACGACACCATTCTATATACTTCCGGCCCGTCCTTGGACACTGTGCTATCTAACCTCCAAACAAGCTTCAATGCCATACAACACTCCTTCCGTGGCCTCCAACTGCTCTTAAACGCTAGTAAAACCAAATGCATGCTTTTCAACCGTTCGCTGCCTGCACCCGCACGCCTGACCAGCATCACCACCCTGGATGGTTCCGACCTTGAATATGTGGACATCTATAAGTACCTAGGTGTCTGGCTAGACTGTAAACTCTCCGTCCAGACTCATATCAAACACATCCAATCGAAAATCAAATCAAGAATCAGCTTTCTATTCTGCAACAAAGCCTCCTTCACTCACGCCGCCAAACTTACCCTAGTAAAACTGACTATCCTACCGATCCTCGACTTCGGCGATGTCATCTACAAAATTGCTTCCAACACTCTACTCAGCAAACTGGATGCAGTTTATCACAGTGCCATCCGTTTCGTCACTAAAGCACCTTATACCACCCACCACTGCGACTTGTATGCTCTAGTCGGCTGGCCCTCGCTACATATTCGTCGCCAGACCCACTGGCTCCAGGTCATCTACAAGTCCATGCTAGGTAAAGCTCCGCCTTATCTCAGTTCACTGGTCACGATGGCAACACCCATCCGTAGCACGCGCTCCAGCAGGTGTATCTCACTGATCATCCCTAAAGCCAACACCTCATTTGGCCGCCTTTCGTTCCAGTTCTCTGCTGCCTGTGACTGGAACGAATTGCAAAAATCGCTGGAGTTGGAGACTTTTATCTCCCTCACCAACTTCAAACATCTGCTATCTGAGCAGTTAACCGATCGCTGCAGCTGTACATAGTCTATCGGTAAATAGCCCACCCATTTTTACCTACCTCATCCCCATACTGTTTTTATTTATTTACTTTTCTGCTCTTTTGCACACCAATATCTCTACCTGTACATGACCATCTGATCATTTATCACTCCAGTGTTATTAATCTGCAAAATTGTAATTATTCGCCTACCTCCTCATGCCTTTTGCACACAATGTATATAGACACCACCTTTTTTTTCTCTACTGTGTTATTGACTTGTTAATTGTTTACTCCATGTGTAACTCTGTGTTGTCTGTTCACACTGCTATGCTTTATATTGGCCAGGTCGCAGTTGCAAATGAGAACTTGTTCTCAACTAGCCTACCTGGTTAAATAAAGGTGAAATAAAAAAATGTTAAAAAATGTTGCTGATCTATCTGTTAATGTAACCTTTATTTAACTAGGCAAGTCAGTTAATAACATATTCTTATTTACAATGACAGCCTACACCGGCGCCGCCCTATGGGACTCCCAATCACGGCCAGTTGTGATACAGCCTGGAATCAAACCAGGGTGTCTGTAGTGACACCTCTAGCACTGAGATGCAGTACCTTAGACCGCTGCGCCACTCGGGAGCCTACTAATTAATCTCTCTCTCACAAACTAGTTTCAGTAGAATATGGTCAAGATGATCCTCTCATAGTTTTAATAATTAAACCTAAACCCCTCGGTACAATACTACTGTTGGTAGAAACAGAACCTATGGAGACGAGGTATTCCACCTCCGGTCTACATGGATATGTGAAAAGCTTTACTGGAGAGAAATGTGATTGTTGCAGGTGTGTGTGAAAGGGGAGTCTGTTAGATGACAAGAACCACTCAACCTTATTCATCTATGAGTCTGTTAGATGACAAGAACCACTGAATATTATTCATCTATGAGTCTGTTAGATGACAAGAACAACTAAACATTATTCATCTATGAGTCTGTTAGATGACAAGAACCACTGAACATGATTCATATATGAGTCTGTTAGATGACAAGAACCACTGAACATGATTCATATATGAGTCTGTTAGATGACAAGAACCACTGAACATGATTCATATATGAGTCTGTTAGATGACAAGAACCACTGAACATGATTCATATATGAGTCTGTTAGATGACAAGAACCACTGAACATGATTCATATATGAGTCTGTTAGATGACAAGAACCACTGAACATGATTCATATATGAGTCTTTTAGATGACAAGAACCACTGAACATGATTCATATATGAGTCTGTTAGATGACAAGAACCACTGAACTTCATTCATATATGTCTGCTTCACCTACTGTAAACTGCATCAACTGAGATTATATGTTACTGTAAACATCATGTCTCTCTGACCTCTTATTACAGCATGACTCTGACCTCTTATTACATCATGTCTCTGACCTCTTATTACATCATGTCTCTGACCTCTTATTACATCATGTCTCTCTGACCTCTTATTACATCATGTCTCTGACTTCTTATTACATCATGTCTCTGACCTCTTATTACATCATGACTCTCTGACCTCTTATTACATCATGACTCTGACCTCTTATTACATCATGTCTCTGACCTCTTATTACATCATGTCTCTGACCTCTTATTACATCATGTCTCTCTGACCTCTTATTACATCATGTCTCTCTCACCTCTTATTACATCATGTCTCTGACCTCTTATTACATCATGACTCTGACCTCTTATTACATCATGACTCTGACCTCTTATTACATCATGTCTCTCTGACCTCTTATTACATCATGTCTCTCTGACCTCTTATTACATCATGTCTCTCACCTCTTATTACATCATGTCTCTCTGACCTCTTATTACATCATGTCTCTCTGAACTCTTATTACATCATGTCTCTGACCTCTTATTACATCATGTCTCTGAACTCTTAGTACATCATGTCTCTCTGACCTCTTATTACATCATGTCTCTGACCTCTTATTACATCATGTCTCTGACCTCTTATTACATCATGTCTCTCTCACCTCTTATTACATCATGTCTCTGACCTCTTATTACATCATGACTCTGACCTCTTATTACATCATGACTCTGACCTCTTATTACATCATGTCTCTCTGACCTCTTATTACATCATGACTCTCTGACCTCTTCTTACATCATGACTCTGACCTCTTATTACATCATGACTCTCTGACCTCTTATTACATCATGACTCTGACCTCTTATTACATCATGTCTCTGACCTCTTATTACATCATGTCTCTCTGACCTCTTATTACATCATGACTCTGACCTCTTATTACATCATGTCTCTGACCTCTTATTACATCATGTCTCTCTGACCTCTTATTACATCATGTCTCTGACCTCTTATTACATCATGACTCTGACCTCTTATTACATCATGTCTCTGACCTCTTATTACATCATGACTCTGACCTCTTATTACATCATGTCTCTGACCTCTTATTACATCATGTCTCTCTGACCTCTTATTACATCATGTCTCTGACCTCTTATTACATCATGTCTCTGACCTCTTATTACATCATGTCTCTCTGACCTCTTATTACATCATGTCTCTGACCTCTTATTACATCATGTCTCTGACCTCTTATTACATCATGTCTCTGACCTCTTATTACATCATGTCTCTGACCTCTTATTACATCATGTCTCTGACTCTACATGTCCTCTGACCTCTTATTACATCATGTCTCTGACCTCTTATTACATCATGTCTCTCTGACCTCTTATTACATCATGTCTCTGACCTCTTATTACATCATGTCTCTGACCTCTTATTACATCATGTCTCTCTGACCTCTTATTACATCATGTCTCTGACCTCTTATTACATCATGTCTCTGACCTCTTATTACATCATGTCTCTGACCTCTTATTACATCATGTCTCTGACCTCTTATTACATCATGTCTCTCTGACCTCTTATTACATCATGTCTCTGACCTCTTATTACATCATGTCTCTGACCTCTTATTACATCATGTCTCTGACCTCTTATTACATCATGTCTCTGACCTCTTATTACATCATGTCTCTGACCTCTTATTACATCATGTCTCTGACCTCTTATTACATCATGTCTCTGACCTCTTATTACATCATGACTCTGACCTCTTATTACATCATGTCTCTGACCTCTTATTACATCATGTCTCTCTGACCTCTTATTACATCATGTCTCTGACCTCTTATTACATCATGACTCTGACCTCTTATTACATCATGTCTCTGACCTCTTATTACATCATGACTCTGACCTCTTATTACATCATGTCTCTGACCTCTTATTACATCATGTCTCTCTGACCTCTTATTACATCATGTCTCTGACCTCTTATTACATCATGTCTCTGACCTCTTATTACATCATGTCTCTCTGACCTCTTATTACATCATGTCTCTGACCTCTTATTACATCATGTCTCTGACCTCTTATTACATCATGTCTCTGACCTCTTATTACATCATGTCTCTGACCTCTTATTACATCATGTCTCTGACCTCTTATTACATCATGTCTCTCTGACCTCTTATTACATCATGTCTCTGACCTCTTATTACATCATGTCTCTGACCTCTTATTACATCATGTCTCTCTGACCTCTTATTACATCATGTCTCTGACCTCTTATTACATCATGTCTCTGACCTCTTATTACATCATGTCTCTGACCTCTTATTACATCATGTCTCTGACCTCTTATTACATCATGTCTCTCTGACCTCTTATTACATCATGTCTCTGACCTCTTATTACATCATGTCTCTGACCTCTTATTACATCATGTCTCTGACCTCTTATTACATCATGTCTCTGACCTCTTATTACATCATGTCTCTGACCTCTTATTACATCATGTCTCTGACCTCTTATTACATCATGTCTCTGACCTCTTATTACATCATGTCTCTGACCTCTTATTACATCATGTCTCTCTGACCTCTTATTACATCATGACTCTGACCTCTTATTACATCATGTCTCTGACCTCTTATTACATCATGTCTCTGACCTCTTATTACATCATGTCTCTGACCTCTTATTACATTTTTTTTATATTACCTTTATTTAACTAGGCAAGTCTGTTGAAAACAAATTCTTATTTCAATGTGGGCCTAGGAACAGTGGGTTAACTGCCTTGTTCAGGGGCAGAACAACAGATTTTTGCCTTGTCAGCTCGGGTATTCAATCTTGCAACCTTTTGGTTACTAGTGCAACGCTCTAGCCTCCATCATGTCTCTCTGACTCTCACCTCTCTTATTCCGTCATGTCTCTCACCTCTCTTATTCCATCATGTCTCTCACCTCTCTTATTCCATCATGTCTCTCACCTCTCTTATTTCATTGTGTCTCTCTGACTCTCACCTCTCTTATTTCATCATGTCTCTCTGACTCTCACCGCTCTTATTCCGTCATGTCTCTCACCTCTCTTGTTCCATCATGTCTCTCATCTCTCTTATTCAATCATGTCTCTCACCTCTCTTATTTCATCATGTCTCTCTGACTCTCACCTCTCTTATTCCATCATGTCTATCACCTCTCTTATTTCATCATGTCTCTCTGACTCTCACCTCTCTTGTTCCATCATGTCTCTCTGACTCTCGTCTCTCTTATTCCATCATGTCTCTCACCTCTCTTATTCCATCATGTCTCTCACCTCTCTTATTTCATCATGTCTCTCTGACTCTCACCTCTCTTATTTCATCATTTCTCTCTGACTCTCACCTCTCTTATTCCATCATGTCTATCACCTCTCTTATTTCATCATGTCTCTCTGACTCTCACCTCTCTTATTCCATCATGTCTCTCTGACTCTCGTCTCTCTTATTCCATCATGTCTCTCACCTCTCTTATTCCATCATATCTCTCACCTCTCTTATTTCATCATGTCTCTCTGACTCTCACCTCTCTTATTTCATCATGTCTCTCTGACTCTCACCTCTCTTATTTCATCATTTCTCTCTGACTCTCACCTCTCTTATTCCATCATGTCTCTCTGACTCTCTCCAGTCTTATTCCATCATGTCTCTCTGACTCTCTCCTCTCTTATTTCATCATGTCTCTCTCTCTCCTCTCTTTTTCCATCATGTCTCTCTGACTCACCTTGCTCATTCCATCATGTGTCTCACCTCTTTCACTCTCTCTGACTCACCTTGCTCATTCCATCATGTGTCTCACCTCTTTCACTCTCTCTGACTCACCTTGCTCATTCCATCATGTGTCTCACCTCTTTCACTCTCTCTGACTCACCTTGCTCATTCCATCATGTGTCTCACCTCTTTCACTCTCTCTGACTCACCTTGCTCATTCCATCATGTGTCTCACCTCTGTCACTCTCTCTGACTCACCTTGCTCATTCCATCATGTGTCTCACCTCTTTCACTCTCTCTGACTCTCACGTATTTCCTCTTTTTTAAATCCTGTGCGTATCTTCCCCACTCACAAATAGGATTCATTGATTTATTCTGACAAGGTTACAACGTTAATGAGAAGAGTAAACTCATTTGTATTTGCATGCACACACTAAGTAAAGATTTACCTTACACTGAAGGTCAATGCATCCCAATATTCTGTGATGGCTAGCGTGTCAAAGACTGCTGGTATGCCTGTCTATTCTGCAGTGGATTATTCATGAAATGTACACACACACACACACACACACACACACACACACACACACACACACACACACACACACACACACACACACACACACACACACACACACACACACACACACACACACACACACACACATCCATTTAGAAATTAACCTTGGACGGTGAAAAGCCATCCATCTACACACAAAATCTTCTTCCATTTACACACAACCTCTCCATCCATCTACACACAACCTAGTTAAGTTTTGGTCAGTCACAGTGGTCAGGTATTCTGCCACTGTGTACTCTCTGTTAAGGGCTAAATAGCATTCTAGTTTGCTCAGTTTTTTTGTTATTTCTTTGCAATATGTCAAGTCAAATATATGTCAAAATCTTTTAGTTTTCTCATGATTTGATTGGGTCTAACTGTGCTGCTGTCCTGGGGATCTGTGGGGTGTGTTTGTGTTTGTGAACAGAGCCCCAGGACCAGCTTGCTTAGGGGACTCCTTACCAGGTGAATCTCTCTGTAGGTGATGGCTTTGATATGTAATGTTTGGGAATCACTTCCTTTTAGGTGGTTGTAGAATTTAACAACTCTTTTCTGGATTTTAATCATTAGCGGGTATCTGCCCAATTCTGCTCTTAATGCATTATTGGTGATTTGCGTTGTACACAGAGGATATTTTTTGCAGAATTCTGGATGCAGTCTCAATGTGATGTTTGTCCCATTTTGTGAATTCTGGATGCAGTCTCAATGTGATGTTTGTCCCATTTTGTGAATTCTGGATGCAGTCTCAATGTGATGTTTGTCCCATTTTGTGAATTCTGGATGCAGTCTCAATGTGATGTTTGTCCCATTTTGTGAATTCCTGATTATTGAGCGGACCCCAGACCTCACAACCATGAAGGGCAATGAGTTCTATGACTGATTCAAGTTTTATTCTGCCAGATCCTAATTGGTATGTCAAATTGTATGTCCCTTTAGATGTCATAGAAGGCCTTTCTTGCCTTGTCTCTCAGATTGTTCCCACTTTTTTGGAAGTTACCTGTGGTGCTAATGTTTAGACCGAGGTATGTATAGTTTTTTGAGTGCTCTAGGGCAACGGTGTTGAGATGGAATTTGTATTCGTGGTCCTGGCAACTGGACCTTTTTTGGAACACCATTATTTTTTGTCTTACTGAGATTTACTATCAATGCCCTGGTCTGAAAGAATCTGTGCAGGAGATCTCAGTGATGCTTTAGGCCCTCCTTGGTTGGGGACAGAAGCACCAGATCATCAGAAAACAGTAAAAAAAAATCTTCAGATTCTAGTAGGTCGAGGCCGGGTGCTGCAGACTGTTCTAGTGCCCGCGCCAATTAGTTGATATATATGTTGAAGAGGGTGGGGCTTAAGCGGCATCCCTGTCTCACCCCCCAGCCCTGTGGAAAGAAATGTTTGTGTTTTTTGTTTTTCTCCTAACACCACTCTCCATCAAATTGTATAGCAGGCCCTCATGCCATATTGAGTCAAAAGCTTATTTGAAATCAACAAAGCATGAGAAGACTTTGCCATTGTTTTGGTTGGTTTGTTTGTCAACTAGGGTGTGTAGGGTGAATACTTGGTCTGTCATACAGTAATTTGGTAAAAAGCCCATTTGAAATTTGCTCAGTACATTGTTTTCGCTGAGGAAATGTTCGTAGTCTGTATATTTTTATCATTTCCTTGAGGATACTGTCCTGTCTCTCCTTTCTGGGGAGGATCCCATTGTTTGGAAGGCAGCCACAGTTTGTCCTTTATTTAAAGGGGGAGATCAAGCTGATCCTAACTGTTATAGGCCTATTTCTATTTTGCCCTGTTTATCAAAATTGTTGGAAAAACTTGTCAATAATCAACTGACTGGCTTTCTTGATGTCTATAGTAGTCTATCTGGTATACAATCTGGTTTCCACTCAGGTTATGAATGTGTCACTGCAACCTTAAAGGTCCTCAATGATGTCGCCATTGATTCTAAGCAATGTTGTGATGACTTGGCCAAAGCTTTTGATACAGTAGACCATTCCATTCTTAGAGTATTGGTGTCTTTGGGGTCTTTGGCCTGGTTTGTTAACTACTTCTCTGAAAGAGTGCAGTGTATAAAGTCATAAAATCTGTTGTCTCAGCCACTGCCTGTCACCAAGGGAGTACCCCAAGGCTCGATCCTAGGCTCCACGCTCTTCTCAATTTACATCAACAACATAGCTCAGGCAGTAGGATGCTCTCTCATCCATTTATATGCAGATGATAAAGTTCTTAGTGTCCATCAAGCTTTCTCTTAACCTTGTTCTGAACACCTCCAAAACAAAGGTCACGTCGTTTGGTAAGAAGAATGCCCCTCCTCCCACAGGTGTGATTACCACTTCTAAGGGATTAGAGCTTGAGGTAGTCACCTCATATAAGTACTTGGGAGTATGGCTAGACGGTGCGCTGTCCTTCTCTCAGCACATATCAAAGCTGCAGGCTAAAGGTAAATCTAGACTTGGTTTCCTCTATCGTAATCGCTCCTCTTTCACCCCAGCTGCAAAACTAACCCTGATTCAGATGACCATCCTACCAATGCTAGATTACGTAGACATCATTTAAAGATCGGCAGGTAAGTGCTCTCGAGTAGCTAGATGTTCTTTACAATTCGGCCATCATATCACAACAACTACCTTATGCACACAAGTGTAAAAGGATGAAGAATATGTACATAAACATATATGAATGAGTGATGGTACAGAACGGCATAGGCAAGATGCAGTAGATGGTATCGAGGACAGTATATACATATGAGATGAGTAATGTAGGGTATGTAAAAATTATATTAAGTGGCATTGTTTAAAGTGGATAGTGATACATTTTTTTACATCAATTTTTCCATTATTAAAGTGGCTGGAGTTGAGTCAGTATGTTGGCAGCAGCCACTCAATGTTAGTGGTGGCTGTTTAACAGTCTGATGGCTTTGAGATAGAAGCTGTTTTTCAGTCTCTTGGTCCCTGCTTTGATGCACCTGTACTGACCTCACCTTCTGGATGACAACGGGGTGAACAGGCAGTGGCTCGGGTGGTTGTTGTCCTTGATGATCTTTATGGCCTTCCTGTGACATCTCGTCGTTGTTAATAATCAAGCCTACCACTGTAGTGTCGTCTGCAAACTTGATGATTGAGTTGGAGGTGTGCATGGCCATGCAGTCATGGGTGAACAGGGAGTACAGGAGAGGGCTCAGAACACACCCTTGTGGGGCCCCAGTGTTGAGGATCAGTGGGGTGGAGATGTTGTTACCTACCGTCACCACCTGGGGGTGGCCCGTCAGGAAGTCCAGTACCAAGTTGCACAGTGTCGGGGTCGAGACCCAGGGTCTCGAGCTTGATGACGAGTTTGGAGGGTACTATCGTGTTAAATGCTGAGCTGTAGTTTTATTTCATTTATTTTATTTATTTCACCTTTATTTAACCAGGTAGGCAAGTTGAGAACACCTTTATTTAACCAGGTAGGCTAGTTGAGAACAAGTTCTCATTTACAATTGCGACCTGGCCAAGATAAAGCAAAGCAGTTTGACACATACAACGACACAGAGTTACACATGGAGAAAAACTAACATACAGTCAATAATACTGTAGAAACAAGTCTATATACGATATGAGCAAATGAGGTGAGATTAGGGAGGTAAAGGCAAAAAAGAGGCCATGGTGGCAAAGTAAATACAATATAGCAAGTAAAACACTGGAATGGTAGATTTGCAGTGGAAGAATGTGCAAAGTAGAAATAAAAATAATGGGGTGCAAAATAAATAAATACAGTAGGGAAAGAGGTAGTTGTTTGGGCTATTTATAGGTGGGCTATGTACAGGTGCAGTAATCTGTGAGCTGCTCTGACAGCTGGTGCTTAAATCTAGTGAGGGAGATAAGTGTTTCCAGGTTCAGAGATTTTTGTAGTTCGTTCCAGTCATTGGCAGCAGAGAACTGGAAGGAGAGGAGGCCAAAGAAATAATTGGTTTTGGGGGTGGCCAGAGAAATATACATGCTGGAGCGTGTGCTCAGGTGGGTGATGCTATGGTGACCAGCGAGCTGAAATAACGGGGGACTTTACCTAGCAGGGTCTTGTAGATGACATGGAGCCAGTGGGTTTGGCGACGAGTATGAAGTGAGGGCCAGCCAATGAGAGCGTACAGGTCTCAATGGTGGGTAGCTTTGGTGACAAAAAGGATGGCACTGTGATAGACTGCATCCAATTTGTTGAGTAGGGTATTGGAGGCTATTTTGTAAATTACATCGCCAAAGTCGAGGATTGGTAGGATGGTCAGTTTTACAAGGGTATGTTTGGCAGCATGAGTGAAGGATTCTTTGTTGCAAAATAGGAAGCCAATTCTAGATTTAACTTTGGATTGGAGATGTTTGATGTGGGTCTGGAAGGAGAGTTTACAGTCTAACCAGACACCTAGGTATTTGTAGTTGTCCACGTATTCTAAGTCAGAGCCGTCCAGAGTAGTGATGTTGGACAGGCGGGCAGGTGCAGGCAGCGATCGGTTGAAGAGCATGCATTTAGTTTTACTTGTATTTAAGAGCTTTGTTAAAATACCCAGCTACAATGAATGCAGCCTCAGGATATGTGGTTTCCAGTTTACATAGAGTCAAATAAAGTTTGTTCAGGGCCTTCGATGTGTCTGCTTGGGGGGGAATATATGCGGCTGTGATTATAATCGAAGAGAATTCTCTTGGTAGATAATGTGGTCGACACTTGCTTGTGAGGAATTCTAAGTCAGGTGAACAGAAGGACTTGAGTTCCTGTATGTTGTTATGATCACACCACGTCTCGTTAATCATAAGGCACCCCCCCCCCCCCCCGCCCTTCTTCTTACCAGAAAGATGCTTGTTTCTGTCAGCGCGATGCGTGAAGAAACCATCTGGCTCTACTGACTCCGATAAGCGTATCTCGAGTGAGCCATGTTTCCTTGAAGCAAAGAACGTTACAGTCTCTTATGTCTCTCTGGAATGCTACCCTTGCTCGGATTTCATCAACCTTGTTGTCAAGAGACTGGATATTGGAGAGTGGTATGCTCGGGAGCGGTGCGCGATGTGCCCGTCTCCGGAGCCTGACCAGAAGACTGTCTGCCCCTTTTACGGCGTCGTTGTTTTGGTTCGCCGGCTGGGATCCGATCCATTGTCCTGGGTGGTGGGCAAAACAGAGAAAGTCGTATTCCTGGTCGTAATTATGGTGAGTTGACGTTGCTCTTATATCCAGTTGTTCCTCCTGACAGTATGTAATAAAACCTAAGATTACCTGGGGTACCAATGTAAGAAATAACACGTAAAAAATGCAAGATACTGCATAGTTTCCTAGGAACGCGAAGCGAGGCGGCCATCTCTGTCGGCGCTGGAAGGTCTCTCTTTGTGTAGAGTTGTGTGTTTTGTCCTATATTTATATTGTATTTATTTATTTAATCCCAGGCCCCATTCCCAGCAGGAGGCCTTCTGCCTTTTGGTAGGCTGTCATTGTAATTATAATTTTTTCTTAACTGACTTGCCTAGTTAAATAAAGGTTAAATCAATAAAAATAAAATACCATCAATACCACAGGCCTTTTCGGGTTGGAGGGTTTGTATTTTGTCCTGTAGTTATTTCAATGTAATTGGAGAATCCAGTGGGTTCTGGTCTTTAATAGTGGATTCGAACATTTGTATATGTTTTTGCTGTTTGTTCTTTGTTATAGAGCCAAACAGATTGGAGAAGAGGTTTATCCATATATCTCCATTTTGGATAGATACGTCTTTGTGTTGTTGTTTGTTTAGTGTTTTTCCAATGTTCCCATTGTGGTTAGAGTGTATGGATTCTTCAATTACATTGAGCTAATTTCTGACGTGATGTTCCTTCTTTTTCCGTAGTATATTTCTGTATTGTTTTAGTGATTCACTATAGTGAAGGCGTACACTCAGGTTTTCTGGGTCTCTATTATTTTGGTTGAATAGGTTTCTCAATGTCTTTCATTGGTTTTTGCATTCTTCATCAAATCATTTGTCATTGTTGTTCATTTTTACTTTTTTACTTTTTTAAATTTTTAGATTTGATAGAGAAGCTGAGAGGTCAAATATACTGTTTAGGTTTTCTACTGCCAAGTTTACACCTTCACAATTACAGTGGAACGTTTTGTTCAGGAAGTTGCCTAAATGGGATTGAATTTGTTCTTGCCTAATTGTTTTTTGGTAGGTTTCCAAACTACATTCCTTCCATCTGTAGCATTTCTTATTATTACTCAGTTCCTTTTGCTTTGATGCCTCATGATTGAGTATTACTCTGTTCAAGTAGACTGTGATTTTGCTGTGATCTGATAGAGGTGTCAGTGGACTGACTGTGAACGCTCTAAGAGACTCTGGGTTGAGGTCAGTGACAAAGTAGTCTACAGTACTTACGCCAAGAGATGAGCTATAGATGTACCTACCACAGGAGTCCCCTCGAAGCCTACAATTTACTAGATACATATCCAGCGTGCCACAGAGCTGCAGGAGTTGTGACCCATTTTTGTTGGTTATGTTGTCGTAGTTGTGCCTAGGGGCGCATATGGGGGAGGGAATGCTGTCACCTCCAGGTAGGTTTTTGTCCCCCTGTGTGCTGAGGGTGTCAGGTTCTTGTTCGGTTCTGGCATTTAGGTTGCCACAGACTAGTACATGCCCCTGGGCCTGGAAATGATTTATTTCCCCCTCCAGGATGGAGAAGCTATCTTCATTAAGATTCTAGTGGGGGATATAGGTAGCACACAGGAGTACATTTGTCTCTGTTAAGATAATTTCTATATTCATTTCTAGCCAGATGTTAAATGTTCCGGTTTCGATTAATTTAATGGAGTGAATTAGGTCTGCTCTATACCAAATTAGTATAACCCCTGAGTCCCTTCCCGGTTTCACACCTGGTAGTTTGGTGGATGGGACTACCAGCTCTCTGTAACCTAGAGGGCAACCAGTGGGTCCATCTCCTCTATACCAGGTTTCTTGTAGGATGACAATGTCTGTATTCCTGATTACTTTGATGTCCAGGTTCCTGATCTTTAGGCGAAAGGCAGATGACCTCAGGCCTTGGACATCCCAGGATGAGATAGTGAAGGCTTTGTGTTCCATAAAGTGTCCAATGTTGTTAGTCGTGTGGTTTGGCCAGTAAGTGAAAGCAGACTTGCTGAGCATCTGGTACATGCCATTGGCTTGGGCTAGTGTAAGAGTGGGCCTGTTTGCCTGCTCCAAACCTGGGCGTATGTGAGAATATCATGTTGAGGCCCTCTTAGTGGGAGTGGTGGTCATGGGGTGGGCAGGAGGAGCATAGGTCTGATCTGGGGGGGCCTAAATGGGGTGTGGGCATGATTGACTTGGGGTTGATTGGTTGGTGTGGGGGTGTGGAATTGGCTGGTGGTGTTGTGTCTGGATGTAGGTCCTCTCGGCGTGGATCCTCTATTGGTAGGTCGGGGGGGGGGGGCGCATGTCTGGAAGAGTGTCTCGATGGTCTGAGCGGGGTGTCTGTTGATCTGTGTGAGGTGTGAGGTGTTGGGGCTGCGGTTGAGGGCGATGTCCTTTAGGGTCCCGGCTAAGGTGGGCTCTGCTACCTTATATAGGTGGACCAGGTCGTAAAGGCTGTTCAAGTCAACGTTGGAGTGGTGGGTCAGGTAGACATTTGGTTTTGAGGCACAGTCAAGGGAAATAATTGCATTTACCCGCTGTAGGGTAGCAGGGTGGATGTCTTTCTGTGGTAGCAGGGTGGAGATAACCACTTGTCTGTTGGGGAAGGTAGTTTTTTCAATCACTCCCTCTCCTGCTGTGTTCTCAGGTGGCTTGTGCCTGTGTGTATTATTATGTATTATTATGTGGCTGGGGGACCCTAGTTGGTCCTCAGACAGAAGGTCTAGGGCGCGCTGGGTGTTAGGACACCAGAGTTTAGACACTGTGTCTCACCTAGGTATTCAGGCTCCTAACTACCTCTCAGTCTCACCTAGCCCTTCAGACTCCTACCTACCTCTCAGTCTCACATAGCCCTTCAGGCTCCTAACTACCTCTCAGTCTCTCCTAGCTCTTCAGGCTCCTACCTACCTCTCAGTCTCTCCTAGCTCTTCAGGCTCCTAACAACCTCTCAGTCTCTTCTAGCTCTTCAGGCTCCTAACTACCTCTCAGTCTCTCCTAACTCGTCAGGCTCCTACCTACCTCTCAGTCTCTCCTAGCTCTTCAGGCTCCTACCTACCTCTCAGTCTCTCCTAGCCCTTCGTGAGCAACTTTCATCAGCTCCCACATTGATCACACTCAATTCTTAGGACCAGAAATCAGAGCAGGTCTGACTTTTATCCACCAAGCACACCTAGGCCACCTGCAGATGTACACACACACACACACACACACACACACACACACACACACACACACACACACACACACACACACACACACACACACACACACACACACACACACACACACACACACACACACACACACACACGCACACACACACACTGTATATACACAAACACATTTAAAGATTAGGGAGCGAAACACTGTTGCCATTTATTTAAATAGAAGCCATATAACAGGACAGGAGATGCTGAATGTATTCAAAATAACGTTTCCCCAGATACTTCCTGCAATGATAAACCCAGAGAACAGCCGTTATCACTATATGAAACTTTGTGAATAATGGATGATATTGTTCCTTTAGTCTACAGGCTTTTCTCTGATAGACTCGCTCTGTGTGTGTGTGCGTGTGCATCTGTGTCTCTCTGTGTGTGTGTGTGTGTGTGTGTGTGTGTGTGTGTGTGTGTGTGTGTGTGTGTGTGTGTGTGTGTGTGTGTCAGAGCATGGCACCAGAACGAATGTTTAGCCTGGCAGTGTCAGGGAACCTAATAACAGGCACAGTGACACTCTGTGTTACTACTCTGTGCTGCCAGCATGGTGCACTCTATAGAATGGCTGTTTAATTTCCTCTAGTCTTTCATTCTATCACTCCTCTTCTTCAGTCTATAGTTCAATGTGTTCTCCGATGTTTGATTTTCACCTACAGTAAGACTTGTAATGGTTGAACTAATCTTGAGTGTGCTGCTAGTCTTACTGAGGTTACAGTGTGCTGCTAGTCTTACTGAGGTTACAGTGTGCTGCTAGTCTTACTGAAGTTACAGTGTGTGTGTGTGTGTGTGTGTGTGTGTGTGTGTGTGTGTGTGTGTGTGTGTGTGTGTGTGTGTGTGTGTGTGTGTGTGTGTGTGTGTGTGTGTGTGTGTGTGTGTGTGAGTGAGTGAGTGTTCAGACATATGTGACAGATCCTAAACAGGAATATTCTTTATGTGCTGGAGTATCAGACTTTTAACAGTAACAGTGTGTGTGAGAGTGTGTGTGTGTGAGAGATAGGGAACATGTCCTAAACTGTAATTCAGAGTAAATCCATCAGGCTGTTCCACACCATACACACAATTTATGGAACAGTGCTTCTCTCTTCAGAGTGTACTACCTAATGGGCAGGAATTCTCTTCTCACCTCCAATTCAGTGAATGTAAATGAATCACAGAGAGTTGATGTACAGTATATGTACTGTATGTGTGTTTACAGTATGTACTGTACATTTGTGTGTGTACAGTATGTGACCAAGCATGTGTTTGTTGATTAGACTCTGTGGCAGCCTCGTCAATGATGTCACAGTAGGTTCTATACCAATCCTACCACGGTAGGTTCAATACCAATCCCACTGCGGTAGGTTCTCTACCAATCCCACCGTGGTAGGTTCTCTACCAATCCCACCGCGGTAGGTTGTCTACCAATCCCACCACGGTAGGTTGTCTACCAATCCCACTGCGGTAGGTTCTCTACCAATCCCACCGCGGTAGGTTCTAAACCAATCCCACCACAGTAGGTTCTATACCAATCCCACCACGGTAGGTTCTATACCAATTCCACCATGGTAGGTTCTCAACCAATCCCACCATGGTAGGTTTTAAGCCAATCCCACCACGGTAGGTTCTATACCAATCCAACCACGGTAGGTTCTATACCAATCCCACCATGGTAGGTTCTCTACCAATCCCACCGCGGTAGGTTGTCTACCAATCCCACCGCGGTAGGTTCTCTACCAATCCCACCGCGGTAGGTTCTAAACCAATCCCACCACAGTAGGTTCTATACCAATCCCACCACGGTAGGTTCTATACCAATTCCACCATGGTAGGTTCTATTCCTATCCCACCACGGTAGGTTCTATACCAATTCAACCATGGTAGGTTCTATACCAATCCAACCACGGTAGATTCTCAAAGGTCAATGCATGTGCTTCAGACACTTAGAAGAGTAAAACTTTAATAAGTCCAGTGTTATAGGATTGGCACTGAGTTCAGTGTATTAGGATTGGCACTGAGTCCAGTGTATTAGGATTGGCACTGAGTCCAGTGTATTAGGATTGGCACTGAGTCCAGTGTATTAGGATTGGCACTGAGTCCAGTGTATTAGGAGTGGCACTGAGTCCAGTGTATTAGGATTGGCACTGAGTCCAGTGTATTAGAATTGGCACTGAGTCCAGTGTTTTAGGATTGGCACTGTGTCCAGTGGTTTAGGAGTGACACTGAGTCCAGTGGTTTAGGAGTGACACTGAGTCCAGTGGTTTAGGAGTGACACTGAGTCCAGCAGTTTAGGAGTGACACTGAGTCCAGTGTTTTAGGAGTGACACTGAGTCCAGTGGTTTAGGAGTGACACTGAGTCCAGTGGTTTAGGAGTGACACTGAGTCCAGCAGTTTAGGAGTGACACTGAGTCCAGCAGTTTAGGAGTGACACTGAGTCCAGTGTTTTAGGAGTGACACTGAGTCCAGTGTTTTAGGAGTGACACTGAGTCCAGCAGTTTAGGAGTGACACTGAGTCCAGCAGTTTAGGAGTGACACTGAGTCCAGTGGTTTAGGAGTGACACTGAGTCCAGTGGTTTAGGAGTGACACTGAGTCCAGCAATTTAGGAGTGACACTGAGTCCAGCAGTTTAGGAGTGACACTGAGTCCAGTGTTTTAGGATTGGCACTGAGTCCAGTGTATTAGGATTGGCACTGAGTCCAGTGTATTAGGATTGGCACTGAGTCCAGTGTATTAGGATTGGCACTGAGTCCAGTGTATTAGGATTGGCACTGAGTCCAGTGTATTAGGATTGGCACTGAGTCCAGTGTATTAGGAGTGGCACTGAGTCCAGTGTATTAGGATTGGCACTGCGTCCAGTGTACTACGATTGGCACTGAGTCCAGTGTATTAGGATTGGCACTGAGTCCAGTGTTTTAGGATTGGCACTGAGTCCAGTGGTTTAGGATTGGCACTGAGTCCAGTGTTTTAGGATTGGCACTGAGTCCAGTGTTTTAGGATTGGCACTGAGTCCAGTGTTTTAGGAGTGACACTGAGTCCAGTGGTTTAGGAGTGACACTGAGTCCAGTGGTTTAGGAGTGACACTGAGTCCAGTGGTTTAGGAGTGACACTGAGTCCAGCAGTTTAGGAGTGACACTGAGTCCAGTGTTTTAGGAGTGACACTGAGTCCAGTGGTTTAGGAGTGACACTGAGTCCAGTGGTTTAGCAGTGACACTGAGTCCAGCAGTTTAGGAGTGACACTGAGTCCAGCAGTTCAGGAGTGACACTGAGTCCAGTGTTTTAGGAGTGACACTGAGTCCAGTGTTTTAGGAGTGACACTGAGTCCAGCAGTTTAGGAGTGACACTGAGTCCAGTGGTTTAGGAGTGACACTGAGTCCAGTGGTTTAGGAGTGACACTGAGACCAGCAATTTAGGAGTGACACTGAGTCCAGCAGTTTAGGAGTGACACTGAGTCCAGTGTTTTAGGATTGGCACTGAGTCCAGTGTATTAGGATTGGCACTGAGTCCAGTGTATTAGGATTGGCACTGAGTCCAGTGTATTAGGATTGGCACTGAGTCCAGTGTATTAGGATTGGCACTGAGTCCAGTGTATTAGGATTGGCACTGAGTCCAGTGTATTAGGAGTGGCACTGAGTCCAGTGTATTAGGATTGGCACTGCGTCCAGTGTATTAGGATTGGCACTGAGTCCAGTGTATTAGGATTGGCACTGAGTCCAGTGGTTTAGGATTGGCACTGAGTCCAGTGTATTAGGATTGGCACTGCGTCCAGTGTATTAGGATTGGCACTGAGTCCAGTGTTTTAGGATTGGCACTGAGTCCAGTGTTTTAGGATTGGCACTGAGTCCAGTGTTTTAGGATTGGCACTGAGTCCAGTGTTTTAGGAGTGACACTGAGTCCAGCAGTTTAGGAGTGACACTGAGTCCAGTGGTTTAGGAGTGACACTGAGTCCAGTGGTTTAGCAGTGACACTGAGTCCAGCAGTTTAGGAGTGACACTGAGTCCAGCAGTTCAGGAGTGACACTGAGTCCAGTGATTTAGGAGTGACACTGAGTCCAGCAGTTTAGGAGTGACACTGAGTCCAGCAGTTTAGGAGTGACACTGAGTCCAGTGGTTTAGGAGTGACACTGAGTCCAGTGGTTTAGGAGTGACACTGAGTCCAGCAATTTAGGAGTGACACTGAGTCCAGCAGTTTAGGAGTGACACTGAGTCCAGTGTTTTAGGATTGGCACTGAGTCCAGCAGTTTAGGAGTGACACTGAGTCCAGCAGTTTAGGAGTGACACTGAGTCCAGTGGTTTAGGAGTGACACTGAGTCCAGTGGTTTAGGAGTGACACTGAGTCCAGTGGTTTAGGAGTAACACTGAGTCCAGTGGTTTAGGAGTGACACTGAGTCCAGCAGTTTAGGAGTGACACTGAGTCCATTAGTTTAGGAGTGACACTGAGTCCAGTGTTTTAGGAGTGACACTGAGTCCAGCAGTTTAGGAGTGACACTGAGTCCAGCAGTTTAGGAGTGACACTGAGTCCAGTGGTTTAGGAGTGACACTGAGTCCAGTGGTTTAGGAGTGACACTGAGTCCAGCAATTTAGGAGTGACACTGAGTCCAGCAGTTTAGGAGTGACACTGAGTCCAGTGTTTTAGGAGTGACACTGAGTCCAGTGTATTAGAATTGGCACTGAGTCCAGTGTATTAGGATTGGCACTGAGTCCAGTGTTTTAGGATTGGCACTGAGTCCAGTGGTTTAGGATTGGCACTGAGTCCAGTGTATTAGGATTGGCACTGAGTCCAGTGTTTTAGGATTGGCACTGAGTCCAGTGTTTTAGGAGTGACACTGAGTCCAGTGGTTTAGGAGTGACACTGAGTCCAGTGGTTTAGGAGTGACACTGAGTCCAGTGGTTTAGGAGTGACACTGAGTCCAGCAGTTTAGGAGTGACACTGAGTCCAGTGTTTTAGGAGTGACACTGAGTCCAGCAGTTTAGGAGTGACACTGAGTCCAGCAGTTTAGGAGTGACACTGAGTCCAGTGGTTTAGGAGTGACACTGAGTCCAGTGGTTTAGGAGTGACACTGAGTCCAGCAGTTTAGGAGTGACACTGAGTCCAGTGTTTTAGGAGTGACACTGAGTCCAGCAGTTTAGGAGTGACACTGAGTCCAGCAGTTTAGGAGTGACACTGAGTCCAGTGTTTTAGGAGTGACACTGAGTCCAGCAGTTTAGGAGTGACACTGAGTCCAGCAGTTTAGGAGTGACACTGAGTCCAGTGGTTTAGGAGTGACACTGAGTCAAGTGGTTTAGGATTGGCACTGAGTCCAGTGTATTAGGATTGGCACTGAGTCCAGTGTTTTAGGATTGGCACTGAGTCCAGTGGTTTAGGATTGGCACTGAGTCCAGTGTATTAGGATTGGCACTGAGTCCAGTGTTTTAGGATTGGCACTGAGTCCAGTGTTTTAGGAGTGACACTGAGTCCAGTGGTTTAGGAGTGACACTGAGTCCAGTGGTTTAGGAGTGACACTGAGTCCAGTGGTTTAGGAGTGACACTGAGTCCAGCAGTTTAGGAGTGACACTGAGTCCAGCAGTTTATGAGTGACACTGAGTCCAGTGTTTTAGGAGTGACACTGAGTCCAGTGGTTTAGGAGTGACACTGAGTCCAGTGGTTTAGGAGTGACACTGAGTCCAGCAGTTTAGGAGTGACACTGAGTCCAGTGTTTTAGGAGTGACACTGAGTCCAGCAGTTTAGGAGTGACACTGAGTCCAGCAGTTTAGGAGTGACACTGAGTCCAGCACTTTAGGAGTGACACTGAGTCCAGTGGTTTAGGAGTGACACTGAGTCCAGTGGTTTAGGAGTGACACTGAGTCCAGCAATTTAGGAGTGACACTGAGTCCAGCAGTTTAGGAGTGACACTGAGTCCAGTGTTTTAGGAGTGACACTGAGTCCAGCAGTTTAGGAGTGACACTGAGTCCAGTGGTTTAGGAGTGACACTGAGTCCAGTGGTTTAGGAGTGACACTGAGTCCAGTGGTTTAGGAGTGACACTGAGTCCAGCAGTTTAGGAGTGACACTGAGTCCAGCAGTTTAGGAGTGACACTGAGTCCAGTGGTTTAGGAGTGACACTGAGTCCAGCAGTTTAGGAGTGACACTGAGTCCAGCAGTTTAGGAGTGACACTGAGTCCAGTGTTTTAGGAGTGACACTGAGTCCAGCAGTTTAGGAGTGACACTGAGTCCAGCAGTTTAGGAGTGACACTGAGTCCAGTGTTTTAGGATTGGCACTGAGTCCAGTGTTTTAGGAGTGACACTGAGTCCAGTGGTTTAGGAGTGACACTGAGTCCAGTGGTTTAGGAGTGACACTGAGTCCAGCAGTTTAGGAGTGACACTGAGTCCAGTGTTTTAGGAGTGACACTGAGTCCAGCAGTTTAGGAGTGACACTGAGTCCAGCAGTTTAGGAGTGACACTGAGTCCAGCGGTTTAGGAGTGACACTGAGTCCAGTGGTTTAGGAGTGACACTGAGTCCAGCAATTTAGGAGTGACACTGAGTCCAGCAGTTTAGGAGTGACACTGAGTCCAGTGTTTTAGGAGTGACACTGAGTCCAGCAGTTTAGGAGTGACACTGAGTCCAGTAGTTTAGGAGTGACACTGAGTCCAGTGGTTTAGGAGTGACACTGAGTCCAGCAGTTTAGGAGTGACACTGAGTCCAGCAGTTTAGGAGTGACACTGAGTCCAGTGTTTTAGGAGTGACACTGAGTCCAGCAGTTTAGAAGTGACACTGAGTCCAGTGGTTTAGGAGTGACACTGAGTCCAGTGGTTTAGGAGTGACACTGAGTCCAGCAGTTTAGGAGTGACACTGAGTCCAGTGGTTTAGGAGTGACACTGAGTCCAGTGGTTTAGGAGTGACACTGAGTCCAGTGGTTTAGGAGTGACACTGAGTCCAGCAGTTTAGGAGTGACACTGAGTCCAGCAGTTTAGGAGTGACACTGAGTCCAGTGTTTTAGGAGTGACACTGAGTCCAGCAGTTTAGGAGTGACACTGAGTCCAGCAGTTTAGGAGTGACACTGAGTCCAGTGGTTTAGGAGTGACACTGAGTCCAGTGGTTTAGGAGTGACACTGAGTCCAGCAGTTTAGGAGTGACACTGAGTCCAGTGTTTTAGGAGTGACACTGAGTCCAGCAGTTTAGGAGTGACACTGAGTCCAGCAGTTTAGGAGTGACACTGAGTCCAGTGGTTTAGGAGTGACACTGAGTCCAGTGGTTTAGGAGTAACACTGAGTCCAGTGGTTTAGGAGTGACACTGAGTCCAGCAGTTTAGGAGTGACACTGAGTCCAGCAGTTTAGGAGTGACACTGAGTCCAGTGTTTTAGGAGTGACACTGAGTCCAGCAGTTTAGGAGTGACACTGAGTCCAGCAGTTTAGGAGTGACACTGAGTCCAGTGGTTTAGGAGTGACACTGAGTCCAGTGGTTTAGGAGTGACACTGAGTCCAGCAATTTAGGAGTGACACTGAGTCCAGCAGTTTATGAGTGACACTGAGTCCAGTGTTTTAGGAGTGACACTGAGTCCAGTGTATTAGAAATGGCACTGAGTCCAGTGTATTAGGATTGGCACTGAGTCCAGTGTTTTAGGATTGGCACTGAGTCCAGTGGTTTAGGATTGGCACTGAGTCCAGTGTATTAGGATTGGCACTGAGTCCAGTGTTTTAGGATTGGCACTGAGTCCAGTGTTTTAGGAGTGACACTGAGTCCAGTGGTTTAGGAGTGACACTGAGTCCAGTGGTTTAGGAGTGACACTGAGTCCAGCAGTTTAGGAGTGACACTGAGTCCAGTGTTTTAGGAGTGACACTGAGTCCAGCAGTTTAGGAGTGACACTGAGTCCAGCAGTTTAGGAGTGACACTGAGTCCAGCGGTTTAGGAGTGACACTGAGTCCAGTGGTTTAGGAGTGACACTGAGTCCAGCAATTTAGGACTGACACTGAGTCCAGCAGTTTAGGAGTGACACTGAGTCCAGTGTTTTAGGAGTGACACTGAGTCCAGCAGTTTAGGAGTGACACTGAGTCCAGCAGTTTAGGAGTGACACTGAGTCCAGTGGTTTAGGAGTGACACTGAGTCCAGCAGTTTAGGAGTGACACTGAGTCCAGCAGTTTAGGAGTGACACTGAGTGCAGTGTTTTAGGAGTGACACTGAGTCCAGCAGTTTAGGAGTGACACTGAGTCCAGCAGTTTAGGAGTGACACTGAGTCCAGTGTTTTAGGAGTGACACTGAGTCCAGCAGTTTAGGAGTGACACTGAGTCCAGCAGTTTAGGAGTGACACTGAGTCCAGTGTTTTAGGAGTGACACTGAGTCCAGCAGTTTAGGAGTGACACTGAGTCCAGCAGTTTAGGAGTGACACTGAGTCCAGTGGTTTAGGAGTGACACTGAGTCAAGTGGTTTAGGATTGGCACTGAGTCCAGTGTATTAGGATTGGCACTGAGTCCAGTGTTTTAGGATTGGCACTGAGTCCTGTGGTTTAGGATTGGCACTGAGTCCAGTGTATTAGGATTGGCACTGAGTCCAGTGTTTTAGGATTGGCACTGAGTCCAGTGTTTTAGGAGTGACACTGAGTCCAGTGGTTTAGGAGTGACACTGAGTCCAGTGGTTTAGGAGTGACACTGAGTCCAGTGTTTTAGGAGTGACACTGAGTCCAGCAGTTTAGGAGTGACACTGAGTCCAGCAGTTTAGGAGTGACACTGAGTCCAGTGTTTTAGGAGTGACACTGAGTCCAGCAGTTTAGGAGTGACACTGACTCCAGCAGTTTAGGAGTGACACTGAGTCCAGTGGTTTAGGAGTGACACTGAGTCAAGTGGTTTAGGATTGGCACTGAGTCCAGTGTATTAGGATTGGCACTGAGTACAGTGTATTAGGATTGGCACTGAGTCCAGTGTATTAGGAGTGGCACTGAGTCCAGTGTATTAGGATTGGCACTGAGTCCAGTGTATTAGAATTGGCACTGAGTCCAGTGTTTTAGGATTGGCACTGAGTCCAGCAGTTTAGGAGTGACACTGAGTCCAGTGTTTTAGGATTGGCACTGAGTCCAGTGTATTAGGATTGGCACTGAGTCCAGTGTATTAGGAGTGGCACTGAGTCCAGTGTATTAGGATTGGCACTGCGTCCAGTGTATTACGATTGGCACTGAGTCCAGTGTATTAGGATTGGCACTGAGTCCAGTGTTTTAGGATTGGCACTGAGTCCAGTGGTTTAGGATTGGCACTGAGTCCAGTGTATTAGGATTGGCACTGAGTCCAGTGTTTTAGGATTGGCACTGAGTCCTGTGGTTTAGGATTGGCACTGAGTCCAGTGTATTAGGATTGGCACTGAGTCCAGTGTTTTAGGATTGGCACTGAGTCCAGTGTTTTAGGAGTGACACTGAGTCCAGTGGTTTAGGAGTGACACTGAGTCCAGTGGTTTAGCAGTGACACTGAGTCCAGCAGTTTAGGAGTGACACTGAGTCCAGCAGTTCAGGAGTGACACTGAGTCCAGTGTTTTAGGAGTGACACTGAGTCCAGCAGTTTAGGAGTGACACTGAGTCCAGCAGTTTAGGAGTGACACTGAGTCCAGTGTTTTAGGAGTGACACTGAGTCCAGCAGTTTAGGAGTGACACTGAGTCCAGCAGTTTAGGAGTGACATTGAGTCCAGTGGTTTAGGAGTGACACTGAGTCAAGTGGTTTAGGATTGGCACTGAGTCCAGTGTATTAGGATTGGCACTGAGTCCAGTGTATTAGGATTGGCACTGAGTCCAGTGTATTAGGAGTGGCACTGAGTCCAGTGTATTAGGATTGGCACTGAGTCCAGTGTATTAGAATTGGCACTGAGTCCAGTGTTTTAGGATTGGCACTGAGTCCAGCAGTTTAGGAGTGACACTGAGTCCAGTGTTTTAGGATTGGCACTGAGTCCAGTGGTTTAGGATTGGCACTGAGTCCAGTGTATTAGGATTGGCACTGAGTCCAGTGTTTTAGGAGTGACACTGTGTCCAGTGGTTTAGGAGTGACACTGAGTCCAGTGGTTTAGGAGTGACACTGAGTCCAGTGGTTTAGGAGTGACACTGAGTCCAGCAGTTTAGGAGTGACACTGAGTCCAGTGTTTTAGGAGTGACACTGAGTCCAGTGGTTTAGGAGTGACACTGAGTCCAGTGGTTTAGGAGTGACACTGAGTCCAGCAGTTTAGGAGTGACACTGAGTCCAGCAGTTTAGGAGTGACACTGAGTCCAGTGTTTTAGGAGTGACACTGAGTCCAGCAGTTTAGGAGTGACACTGAGTCCAGTGGTTTAGGAGTGACACTGAGTCCAGTGGTTTAGGAGTGACACTGAGTCCAGCAATTTAGGAGTGACACTGAGTCCAGCAGTTTAGGAGTGACACTGAGTCCAGTGGTTTAGGAGTGACACTGAGTCCAGTGGTTTAGGAGTGACACTGAGTCCAGCAATTTAGGAGTGACACTGAGTCCAGCAGTTTAGGAGTGACACTGAGTCCAGTGGTTTAGGAGTGACACTGAGTCCAGCAGTTTAGGAGTGACACTGAGTCCAGCAGTTTAGGAGTGACACTGAGTGCAGTGTTTTAGGAGTGACACTGAGTCCAGCAGTTTAGGAGTGACACTGAGTCCAGCAGTTTAGGAGTGACACTGAGTCCAGTGTTTTAGGAGTGACACTGAGTCCAGCAGTTTAGGAGTGACACTGAGTCCAGCAGTTTAGGAGTGACACTGAGTCCAGTGTTTTAGGAGTGACACTGAGTCCAGCAGTTTAGGAGTGACACTGAGTCCAGCAGTTTAGGAGTGACACTGAGTCCAGTGGTTTAGGAGTGACACTGAGTCAAGTGGTTTAGGATTGGCACTGAGTCCAGTGTATTAGGATTGGCACTGAGTCCAGTGTTTTAGGATTGGCACTGAGTCCTGTGGTTTAGGATTGGCACTGAGTCCAGTGTATTAGGATTGGCACTGAGTCCAGTGTTTTAGGATTGGCACTGAGTCCAGTGTTTTAGGAGTGACACTGAGTCCAGTGGTTTAGGAGTGACACTGAGTCCAGTGGTTTAGGAGTGACACTGAGTCCAGTGTTTTAGGAGTGACACTGAGTCCAGCAGTTTAGGAGTGACACTGAGTCCAGCAGTTTAGGAGTGACACTGAGTCCAGTGTTTTAGGAGTGACACTGAGTCCAGCAGTTTAGGAGTGACACTGAGTCCAGCAGTTTAGGAGTGACACTGAGTCCAGTGGTTTAGGAGTGACACTGAGTCAAGTGGTTTAGGATTGGCACTGAGTCCAGTGTATTAGGATTGGCACTGAGTCCAGTGTATTAGGATTGGCACTGAGTCCAGTGTATTAGGAGTGGCACTGAGTCCAGTGTATTAGGATTGGCACTGAGTCCAGTGTATTAGAATTGGCACTGAGTCCAGTGTTTTAGGATTGGCACTGAGTCCAGCAGTTTAGGAGTGACACTGAGTCCAGTGTTTTAGGATTGGCACTGAGTCCAGTGGTTTAGGATTGGCACTGAGTCCAGTGTATTAGGATTGGCACTGAGTCCAGTGTTTTAGGAGTGACACTGTGTCCAGTGGTTTAGGAGTGACACTGAGTCCAGTGGTTTAGGAGTGACACTGAGTCCAGTGGTTTAGGAGTGACACTGAGTCCAGCAGTTTAGGAGTGACACTGAGTCCAGTGTTTTAGGAGTGACACTGAGTCCAGTGGTTTAGGAGTGACACTGAGTCCAGTGGTTTAGGAGTGACACTGAGTCCAGCAGTTTAGGAGTGACACTGAGTCCAGCAGTTTAGGAGTGACACTGAGTCCAGTGTTTTAGGAGTGACACTGAGTCCAGTGTTTTAGGAGTGACACTGAGTCCAGCAATTTAGGAGTGACACTGAGTCCAGCAGTTTAGGAGTGACACTGAGTCCAGTGTTTTAGGATTGGCACTGAGTCCAGTGTATTAGGATTGGCACTGAGTCCAGTGTATTAGGATTGGCACTGAGTCCAGTGTATTAGGATTGGCACTGAGTCCAGTGTATTAGGATTGGCACTGAGTCCAGTGTATTAGGATTGGCACTGAGTCCAGTGTATTAGGAGTGGCACTGAGTCCAGTGTATTAGGATTGGCACTGCGTCCAGTGTATTACGATTGGCACTGAGTCCAGTGTATTAGGATTGGCACTGAGTCCAGTGTTTTAGGATTGGCACTGAGTCCAGTGGTTTAGGATTGGCACTGAGTCCAGTGTATTAGGATTGGCACTGAGTCCAGTGTTTTAGGATTGGCACTGAGTCCTGTGGTTTAGGATTGGCACTGAGTCCAGTGTATTAGGATTGGCACTGAGTCCAGTGTTTTAGGATTGGCACTGAGTCCAGTGTTTTAGGAGTGACACTGAGTCCAGTGGTTTAGGAGTGACACTGAGTCCAGTGTTTTAGAATTGGCACTGAGTCCAGTGTTTTAGGATTGGCACTGAGTCCAGCAGTTTAGGAGTGACACTGAGTCCAGTGTTTTAGGATTGGCACTGAGTCCAGTGGTTTAGGATTGGCACTGAGTCCAGTGTATTAGGATTGGCACTGAGTCCAGTGTTTTAGGAGTGACACTGTGTCCAGTGGTTTAGGAGTGACACTGAGTCCAGTGGTTTAGGAGTGACACTGAGTCCAGTGGTTTAGGAGTGACACTGAGTCCAGCAGTTTAGGAGTGACACTGAGTCCAGTGTTTTAGGAGTGACACTGAGTCCAGTGGTTTAGGAGTGACACTGAGTCCAGTGGTTTAGGAGTGACACTGAGTCCAGCAGTTTAGGAGTGACACTGAGTCCAGCAGTTTAGGAGTGACACTGAGTCCAGTGTTTTAGGAGTGACACTGAGTCCAGCAGTTTAGGAGTGACACTGAGTCCAGTGTTTTAGGATTGGCACTGAGTCCAGTGGTTTAGGATTGGCACTGAGTCCAGTGTATTAGGATTGGCACTGAGTCCAGTGTTTTAGGAGTGACACTGTGTCCAGTGGTTTAGGAGTGACACTGAGTCCAGTGGTTTAGGAGTGACACTGAGTCCAGTGGTTTAGGAGTGACACTGAGTCCAGCAGTTTAGGAGTGACACTGAGTCCAGTGTTTTAGGAGTGACACTGAGTCCAGTGGTTTAGGAGTGACACTGAGTCCAGTGGTTTAGGAGTGACACTGAGTCCAGCAGTTTAGGAGTGACACTGAGTCCAGCAGTTTAGGAGTGACACTGAGTCCAGTGTTTTAGGAGTGACACTGAGTCCAGCAGTTTAGGAGTGACACTGAGTCCAGTGGTTTAGGAGTGACACTGAGTCCAGTGGTTTAGGAGTGACACTGAGTCCAGCAATTTAGGAGTGACACTGAGTCCAGCAGTTTAGGAGTGACACTGAGTGCAGTGTTTTAGGAGTGACACTGAGTCCAGCAGTTTAGGAGTGACACTGAGTCCAGCAGTTTAGGAGTGACACTGAGTCCAGTGTTTTAGGAGTGACACTGAGTCCAGCAGTTTAGGAGTGACACTGAGTCCAGCAGTTTAGGAGTGACACTGAGTCCAGTGTTTTAGGAGTGACACTGAGTCCAGCAGTTTAGGAGTGACACTGAGTCCAGCAGTTTAGTAGTGACACTGAGTCCAGTGGTTTAGGAGTGACACTGAGTCAAGTGGTTTAGGATTGGCACTGAGTCCAGTGTATTAGGATTGGCACTGAGTCCAGTGTTTTAGGATTGGCACTGAGTCCTGTGGTTTAGGATTGGCACTGAGTCCAGTGTATTAGGATTGGCACTGAGTCCAGTGTTTTAGGATTGGCACTGAGTCCAGTGTTTTAGGAGTGACACTGAGACCAGTGGTTTAGGAGTGACACTGAGTCCAGTGGTTTAGGAGTGACACTGAGTCCAGTGTTTTAGGAGTGACACTGAGTCCAGCAGTTTAGGAGTGACACTGAGTCCAGCAGTTTAGGAGTGACACTGAGTCCAGTGTTTTAGGAGTGACACTGAGTCCAGCAGTTTAGGAGTGACACTGAGTCCAGCAGTTTAGGAGTGACACTGAGTCCAGTGGTTTAGGAGTGACACTGAGTCAAGTGGTTTAGGATTGGCACTGAGTCCAGTGTATTAGGATTGGCACTGAGTCCAGTGTATTAGGATTGGCACTGAGTCCAGTGTATTAGGAGTGGCACTGAGTCCAGTGTATTAGGATTGGCACTGAGTCCAGTGTATTAGAATTGGCACTGAGTCCAGTGTTTTAGGATTGGCACTGAGTCCAGCAGTTTAGGAGTGACACTGAGTCCAGTGTTTTAGGATTGGCACTGAGTCCAGTGGTTTAGGATTGGCACTGAGTCCAGTGTATTAGGATTGGCACTGAGTCCAGTGTTTTAGGAGTGACACTGTGTCCAGTGGTTTAGGAGTGACACTGAGTCCAGTGGTTTAGGAGTGACACTGAGTCCAGTGGTTTAGGAGTGACACTGAGTCCAGCAGTTTAGGAGTGACACTGAGTCCAGTGTTTTAGGAGTGACACTGAGTCCAGTGGTTTAGGAGTGACACTGAGTCCAGTGGTTTAGGAGTGACACTGAGTCCAGCAGTTTAGGAGTGACACTGAGTCCAGCAGTTTAGGAGTGACACTGAGTCCAGTGTTTTAGGAGTGACACTGAGTCCAGTGTTTTAGGAGTGACACTGAGTCCAGCAGTTTAGGAGTGACACTGAGTCCAGTGGTTTAGGAGTGACACTGAGTCCAGTGGTTTAGGAGTGACACTGAGTCCAGCAATTTAGGAGTGACACTGAGTCCAGCAGTTTAGGAGTGACACTGAGTCCAGTGTTTTAGGATTGGCACTGAGTCCAGTGTATTAGGATTGGCACTGAGTCCAGTGTATTAGGATTGGCACTGAGTCCAGTGTATTAGGATTGGCACTGAGTCCAGTGTATTAGGATTGGCACTGAGTCCAGTGTATTAGGATTGGCACTGAGTCCAGTGTATTAGGAGTGGCACTGAGTCCAGTGTATTAGGATTGGCACTGCGTCCAGTGTATTACGATTGGCACTGAGTCCAGTGTATTAGGATTGGCACTGAGTCCAGTGTTTTAGGATTGGCACTGAGTCCAGTGGTTTAGGATTGGCACTGAGTCCAGTGTATTAGGATTGGCACTGAGTCCAGTGTTTTAGGATTGGCACTGAGTCCTGTGGTTTAGGATTGGCACTGAGTCCAGTGTATTAGGATTGGCACTGAGTCCAGTGTTTTAGGATTGGCACTGAGTCCAGTGTTTTAGGAGTGACACTGAGTCCAGTGGTTTAGGAGTGACACTGAGTCCAGTGTTTTAGAATTGGCACTGAGTCCAGTGTTTTAGGATTGGCACTGAGTCCAGCAGTTTAGGAGTGACACTGAGTCCAGTGTTTTAGGATTGGCACTGAGTCCAGTGGTTTAGGATTGGCACTGAGTCCAGTGTATTAGGATTGGCACTGAGTCCAGTGTTTTAGGAGTGACACTGAGTCCAGCAGTTTAGGAGTGACACTGAGTCCAGTGGTTTAGGAGTGACACTGAGTCCAGTGGTTTAGGAGTGACACTGAGTCCAGCAATTTAGGAGTGACACTGAGTCCAGCAGTTTAGGAGTGACACTGAGTCCAGTGGTTTAGGAGTGACACTGAGTCCAGCAGTTTAGGAGTGACACTGAGTCCAGCAGTTTAGGAGTGACACTGAGTGCAGTGTTTTAGGAGTGACACTGAGTCCAGCAGTTTAGGAGTGACACTGAGTCCAGCAGTTTAGGAGTGACACTGAGTCCAGTGTTTTAGGAGTGACACTGAGTCCAGCAGTTTAGGAGTGACACTGAGTCCAGCAGTTTAGGAGTGACACTGAGTCCAGTGTTTTAGGAGTGACACTGAGTCCAGCAGTTTAGGAGTGACACTGAGTCCAGCAGTTTAGGAGTGACACTGAGTCCAGTGGTTTAGGAGTGACACTGAGTCAAGTGGTTTAGGATTGGCACTGAGTCCAGTGTATTAGGATTGGCACTGAGTCCAGTGTTTTAGGATTGGCACTGAGTCCTGTGGTTTAGGATTGGCACTGAGTCCAGTGTATTAGGATTGGCACTGAGTCCAGTGTTTTAGGATTGGCACTGAGTCCAGTGTTTTAGGAGTGACACTGAGTCCAGTGGTTTAGGAGTGACACTGAGTCCAGTGGTTTAGGAGTGACACTGAGTCCAGCAGTTTAGGAGTGACACTGAGTCCAGCAGTTTAGGAGTGACACTGAGTCCAGTGTTTTAGGAGTGACACTGAGTCCAGCAGTTTAGGAGTGACACTGAGTCAGTGGTTTAGGAGTGACACTGAGTCCAGTGGTTTAGGAGTGACACTGAGTCCAGCAATTTAGGAGTGACACTGAGTCCAGCAGTTTAGGAGTGACACTGAGTCCAGTGGTTTAGGAGTGACACTGAGTCCAGTGGTTTAGGAGTGACACTGAGTCCAGCAATTTAGGAGTGACACTGAGTCCAGCAGTTTAGGAGTGACACTGAGTCCAGTGGTTTAGGAGTGACACTGAGTCCAGCAGTTTAGGAGTGACACTGAGTCCAGCAGTTTAGGAGTGACACTGAGTGCAGTGTTTTAGGAGTGACACTGAGTCCAGCAGTTTAGGAGTGACACTGAGTCCAGCAGTTTAGGAGTGACACTGAGTCCAGTGTTTTAGGAGTGACACTGAGTCCAGCAGTTTAGGAGTGACACTGAGTCCAGCAGTTTAGGAGTGACACTGAGTCCAGTGTTTTAGGAGTGACACTGAGTCCAGCAGTTTAGGAGTGACACTGAGTCCAGCAGTTTAGGAGTGACACTGAGTCCAGTGGTTTAGGAGTGACACTGAGTCAAGTGGTTTAGGATTGGCACTGAGTCCAGTGTATTAGGATTGGCACTGAGTCCAGTGTTTTAGGATTGGCACTGAGTCCTGTGGTTTAGGATTGGCACTGAGTCCAGTGTATTAGGATTGGCACTGAGTCCAGTGTTTTAGGATTGGCACTGAGTCCAGTGTTTTAGGAGTGACACTGAGTCCAGTGGTTTAGGAGTGACACTGAGTCCAGTGGTTTAGGAGTGACACTGAGTCCAGTGTTTTAGGAGTGACACTGAGTCCAGCAGTTTAGGAGTGACACTGAGTCCAGTGTTTTAGGAGTGACACTGAGTCCAGCAGTTTAGGAGTGACACTGAGTCCAGCAGTTTAGGAGTGACACTGAGTCCAGTGGTTTAGGAGTGACACTGAGTCAAGTGGTTTAGGATTGGCACTGAGTCCAGTGTATTAGGATTGGCACTGAGTCCAGTGTATTAGGATTGGCAACTGAGTCCAGTGTATTAGGAGTGGCAACTGAGTCCAGTGTATTAGGATTGGCACTGAGTCCAGTGTATTAGAATTGGCACTGAGTCCAGTGTTTTAGGATTGGCACTGAGTCCAGCAGTTTAGGAGTGACACTGAGTCCAGTGTTTTAGGATTGGCACTGAGTCCAGTGGTTTAGGATTGGCACTGAGTCCAGTGTATTAGGATTGGCACTGAGTCCAGTGTTTTAGGAGTGACACTGTGTCCAGTGGTTTAGGAGTGACACTGAGTCCAGTGGTTTAGGAGTGACACTGAGTCCAGTGGTTTAGGAGTGACACTGAGTCCAGCAGTTTAGGAGTGACACTGAGTCCAGTGTTTTAGGAGTGACACTGAGTCCAGTGGTTTAGGAGTGACACTGAGTCCAGTGGTTTAGGAGTGACACTGAGTCCAGCAGTTTAGGAGTGACACTGAGTCCAGCAGTTTAGGAGTGACACTGAGTCCAGTGTTTTAGGAGTGACACTGAGTCCAGTGTTTTAGGAGTGACACTGAGTCCAGCAGTTTAGGAGTGACACTGAGTCCAGTGGTTTAGGAGTGACACTGAGTCCAGTGGTTTAGGAGTGACACTGAGTCCAGCAATTTAGGAGTGACACTGAGTCCAGCAGTTTAGGAGTGACACTGAGTCCAGTGTTTTAGGATTGGCACTGAGTCCAGTGTATTAGGATTGGCACTGAGTCCAGTGTATTAGGATTGGCACTGAGTCCAGTGTATTAGGATTGGCACTGAGTCCAGTGTATTAGGATTGGCACTGAGTCCAGTGTATTAGGATTGGCACTGAGTCCAGTGTATTAGGAGTGGCACTGAGTCCAGTGTATTAGGATTGGCACTGCGTCCAGTGTATTACGATTGGCACTGAGTCCAGTGTATTAGGATTGGCACTGAGTCCAGTGTTTTAGGATTGGCACTGAGTCCAGTGGTTTAGGATTGGCACTGAGTCCAGTGTATTAGGATTGGCACTGAGTCCGTGTTTAGGATTGGCACTGAGTCCTGTGGTTTAGGATTGGCACTGAGTCCAGTGTATTAGGATTGGCACTGAGTCCAGTGTTTTAGGATTGGCACTGAGTCCAGTGTTTTAGGAGTGACACTGAGTCCAGTGGTTTAGGAGTGACACTGAGTCCAGTGGTTTAGGAGTGACACTGAGTCCAGTGTTTTAGGAGTGACACTGAGTCCAGCAGTTTAGGAGTGACACTGAGTCCAGCAGTTTAGGAGTGACACTGAGTCCAGTGTTTTAGGAGTGACACTGAGTCCAGCAGTTTAGGAGTGACACTGAGTCCAGCAGTTTAGGAGTGACACTGAGTCCAGTGGTTTAGGAGTGACACTGAGTCAAGTGGTTTAGGATTGGCACTGAGTCCAGTGTATTAGGATTGGCACTGAGTCCAGTGTATTAGGATTGGCACTGAGTCCAGTGTATTAGGAGTGGCACTGAGTCCAGTGTATTAGGATTGGCACTGAGTCCAGTGTATTAGAATTGGCACTGATTCCAGTGTTTTAGGATTGGCACTGAGTCCAGTGTATTAGGATTGGCACTGAGTCCAGTGTTTTAGGATTGGCACTGAGTCCAGTGGTTTAGGATTGGCACTGAGTCCAGTGTATTAGGATTGGCACTGAGTCCAGTGTTTTAGGATTGGCACTGAGTCCTGTGGTTTAGGATTGGCACTGAGTCCAGTGTATTAGGATTGGCACTGAGTCCAGTGTTTTAGGATTGGCACTGAGTCCAGTGTTTTAGGAGTGACACTGAGTCCAGTGGTTTAGGAGTGACACTGAGTCCAGTGGTTTAGGAGTGACACTGAGTCCAGTGTTTTAGGAGTGACACTGAGTCCAGCAGTTTAGGAGTGACACTGAGTCCAGCAGTTTAGGAGTGACACTGAGTCCAGTGTTTTAGGAGTGACACTGAGTCCAGCAGTTTAGGAGTGACACTGAGTCCAGCAGTTTAGGAGTGACACTGAGTCCAGTGGTTTAGGAGTGACACTGAGTCAAGTGGTTTAGGATTGGCACTGAGTCCAGTGTATTAGGATTGGCACTGAGTCCAGTGTATTAGGATTGGCACTGAGTCCAGTGTATTAGGAGTGGCACTGAGTCCAGTGTATTAGGATTGGCACTGAGTCCAGTGTATTAGAATTGGCACTGATTCCAGTGTTTTAGGATTGGCACTGAGTCCAGCAGTTTAGGAGTGACACTGAGTCCAGTGTTTTAGGATTGGCACTGAGTCCAGTGGTTTAGGATTGGCACTGAGTCCAGTGTATTAGGATTGGCACTGAGTCCAGTGTTTTAGGAGTGACACTGTGTCCAGTGGTTTAGGAGTGACACTGAGTCCAGTGGTTTATTAGTGACACTGAGTCCAGTGGTTTAGGAGTGACACTGAGTCCAGCAGTTTAGGAGTGACACTGAGTCCAGTGTTTTAGGAGTGACACTGAGTCCAGTGGTTTAGGAGTGACACTGAGTCCAGTGGTTTAGGAGTGACACTGAGTCCAGCAGTTTAGGAGTGACACTGAGTCCAGCAGTTTAGGAGTGACACTGAGTCCAGTGTTTTAGGAGTGACACTGAGTCCAGTGTTTTAGGAGTGACACTGAGTCCAGCAGTTTAGGAGTGACACTGAGTCCAGTGGTTTAGGAGTGACAGTGAGTCCAGTGGTTTAGGAGTGACACTGAGTCCAGCAATTTAGGAGTGACACTGAGTCCAGCAGTTTAGGAGTGACACTGAGTCCAGTGTTTTAGGATTGGCACTGAGTCCAGTGTATTAGGATTGGCACTGAGTCCAGTGTATTAGGATTGGCACTGAGTCCAGTGTATTAGGATTGGCACTGAGTCCAGTGTATTAGGATTGGCACTGAGTCCAGTGTATTAGGATTGGCACTGAGTCCAGTGTATTAGGAGTGGCACTGAGTCCAGTGTATTAGGATTGGCACTGCGTCCAGTGTATTACGATTGGCACTGAGTCCAGTGTATTAGGATTGGCACTGAGTCCAGTGTTTTAGGATTGGCACTGAGTCCAGTGGTTTAGGATTGGCACTGAGTCCAGTGTATTAGGATTGGCACTGAGTCCAGTGTTTTAGGATTGGCACTGAGTCCAGTGTTTTAGGAGTGACACTGAGTCCAGTGGTTTAGGAGTGACACTGAGTCCAGTGGTTTAGGAGTGACACTGAGTCCAGTGGTTTAGGAGTGACACTGAGTCCAGCAGTTTAGGAGTGACACTGAGTCCAGTGTTTTAGGAGTGACACTGAGTCCAGTGGTTTAGGAGTGACACTGAGTCCAGTGGTTTAGCAGTGACACTGAGTCCAGCAGTTTAGGAGTGACACTGAGTCCAGCAGTTCAGGAGTGACACTGAGTCCAGTGATTTAGGAGTGACACTGAGTCCAGCAGTTTAGGAGTGACACTGAGTCCAGCAGTTTAGGAGTGACACTGAGTCCAGTGGTTTAGGAGTGACACTGAGTCCAGTGGTTTAGGAGTGACACTGAGTCCAGCAGTTTAGGAGTGACACTGAGTCCAGTGTTTTAGGAGTGACACTGAGTCCAGTGTTTTAGGAGTGACACTGAGTCCAGCAGTTTAGGAGTGACACTGAGTCCAGTGGTTTAGGAGTGACACTGAGTCCAGTGGTTTAGGAGTGACACTGAGTCCAGCAATTTAGGAGTGACACTGAGTCCAGCAGTTTAGGAGTGACACTGAGTCCAGTGTTTTAGGATTGGCACTGAGTCCAGTGTATTAGGATTGGCACTGAGTCCAGTGTATTAGGATTGGCACTGAGTCCAGTGTATTAGGATTGGCACTGAGTCCAGTGTATTAGGATTGGCACTGAGTCCAGTGTATTAGGATTGGCACTGAGTCCAGTGTATTAGGAGTGGCACTGAGTCCAGTGTATTAGGATTGGCACTGCGTCCAGTGTATTAGGATTGGCACTGAGTCCAGTGTATTAGGATTGGCACTGAGTCCAGTGGTTTAGGATTGGCACTGAGTCCAGTGTATTAGGATTGGCACTGCGTCCAGTGTATTAGGATTGGCACTGAGTCCAGTGTTTTAGGATTGGCACTGAGTCCAGTGTTTTAGGATTGGCACTGAGTCCAGTGTTTTAGGATTGGCACTGAGTCCAGTGTTTTAGGAGTGACACTGAGTCCAGCAGTTTAGGAGTGACACTGAGTCCAGTGTTTTAGGAGTGACACTGAGTCCAGTGGTTTAGGAGTGACACTGAGTCCAGTGGTTTAGCAGTGACACTGAGTCCAGCAGTTTAGGAGTGACACTGAGTCCAGCAGTTCAGGAGTGACACTGAGTCCAGTGATTTAGGAGTGACACTGAGTCCAGCAGTTTAGGAGTGACACTGAGTCCAGCAGTTTAGGAGTGACACTGAGTCCAGTGGTTTAGGAGTGACACTGAGTCCAGTGGTTTAGGAGTGACACTGAGTCCAGCAATTTAGGAGTGACACTGAGTCCAGCAGTTTAGGAGTGACACTGAGTCCAGTGTTTTAGGATTGGCACTGAGTCCAGCAGTTTAGGAGTGACACTGAGTCCAGCAGTTTAGGAGTGACACTGAGTCCAGTGGTTTAGGAGTGACACTGAGTCCAGTGGTTTAGGAGTGACACTGAGTCCAGTGGTTTAGGAGTAACACTGAGTCCAGTGGTTTAGGAGTGACACTGAGTCCAGCAGTTTAGGAGTGACACTGAGTCCATTAGTTTAGGAGTGACACTGAGTCCAGTGTTTTAGGAGTGACACTGAGTCCAGCAGTTTAGGAGTGACACTGAGTCCAGCAGTTTAGGAGTGACACTGAGTCCAGTGGTTTAGGAGTGACACTGAGTCCAGTGGTTTAGGAGTGACACTGAGTCCAGCAATTTAGGAGTGACACTGAGTCCAGCAGTTTAGGAGTGACACTGAGTCCAGTGTTTTAGGATTGGCACTGAGTCCAGTGTATTAGAATTGGCACTGAGTCCAGTGTATTAGGATTGGCACTGCGTCCAGTGTATTAGGATTGGCACTGAGTCCAGTGTATTAGGATTGGCACTGAGTCCAGTGGTTTAGGATTGGCACTGAGTCCAGTGTATTAGGATTGGCACTGCGTCCAGTGTATTAGGATTGGCACTGAGTCCAGTGTTTTAGGATTGGCACTGAGTCCAGTGTTTTAGGATTGGCACTGAGTCCAGTGTTTTAGGATTGGCACTGAGTCCAGTGTTTTAGGAGTGACACTGAGTCCAGCAGTTTAGGAGTGACACTGAGTCCAGTGTTTTAGGAGTGACACTGAGTCCAGTGGTTTAGCAGTGACACTGAGTCCAGCAGTTTAGGAGTGACACTGAGTCCAGCAGTTCAGGAGTGACACTGAGTCCAGTGATTTAGGAGTGACACTGAGTCCAGCAGTTTAGGAGTGACACTGAGTCCAGCAGTTTAGGAGTGACACTGAGTCCAGTGGTTTAGGAGTGACACTGAGTCCAGTGGTTTAGGAGTGACACTGAGTCCAGCAATTTAGGAGTGACACTGAGTCCAGCAGTTTAGGAGTGACACTGAGTCCAGTGTTTTAGGATTGGCACTGAGTCCAGCAGTTTAGGAGTGACACTGAGTCCAGCAGTTTAGGAGTGACACTGAGTCCAGTGGTTTAGGAGTGACACTGAGTCCAGTGGTTTAGGAGTGACACTGAGTCCAGTGGTTTAGGAGTAACACTGAGTCCAGTGGTTTAGGAGTGACACTGAGTCCAGCAGTTTAGGAGTGACACTGAGTCCATTAGTTTAGGAGTGACACTGAGTCCAGTGTTTTAGGAGTGACACTGAGTCCAGCAGTTTAGGAGTGACACTGAGTCCAGCAGTTTAGGAGTGACACTGAGTCCAGTGGTTTAGGAGTGACACTGAGTCCAGTGGTTTAGGAGTGACACTGAGTCCAGCAATTTAGGAGTGACACTGAGTCCAGCAGTTTAGGAGTGACACTGAGTCCAGTGTTTTAGGAGTGACACTGAGTCCAGTGTATTAGAATTGGCACTGAGTCCAGTGTATTAGGATTGGCACTGAGTCCAGTGTTTTAGGATTGGCACTGAGTCCAGTGGTTTAGGATTGGCACTGAGTCCAGTGTATTAGGATTGGCACTGAGTCCAGTGTTTTAGGATTGGCACTGAGTCCAGTGTTTTAGGAGTGACACTGAGTCCAGTGGTTTAGGAGTGACACTGAGTCCAGTGGTTTAGGAGTGACACTGAGTCCAGCAGTTTAGGAGTGACACTGAGTCCAGCAGTTTAGGAGTGACACTGAGTCCAGTGTTTTAGGAGTGACACTGAGTCCAGCAGTTTAGGAGTGACACTGAGTCCAGCAGTTTAGGAGTGACACTGAGTCCAGTGGTTTAGGAGTGACACTGAGTCCAGTGGTTTAGGAGTGACACTGAGTCCAGAAATTTAGGAGTGACACTGAGTCCAGCAGTTTAGGAGTGACACTGAGTCCAGTGTTTTAGGAGTGACACTGAGTCCAGTGTTTTAGGATTGGCACTGAGTCCAGTGTTTTAGGATTGGCACTGAGTCCAGTGTTTTAGGATTGGCACTGAGTCCAGTGTTTTAGGAGTGACACTGAGTCCAGCAGTTTAGGAGTGACACTGAGTCCAGTGTTTTAGGAGTGACACTGAGTCCAGTGGTTTAGGAGTGACACTGAGTCCAGTGGTTTAGCAGTGACACTGAGTCCAGCAGTTTAGGAGTGACACTGAGTCCAGCAGTTCAGGAGTGACACTGAGTCCAGTGATTTAGGAGTGACACTGAGTCCAGCAGTTTAGGAGTGACACTGAGTCCAGCAGTTTAGGAGTGACACTGAGTCCAGTGGTTTAGGAGTGACACTGAGTCCAGTGGTTTAGGAGTGACACTGAGTCCAGCAATTTAGGAGTGACACTGAGTCCAGCAGTTTAGGAGTGACACTGAGTCCAGTGTTTTAGGATTGGCACTGAGTCCAGCAGTTTAGGAGTGACACTGAGTCCAGCAGTTTAGGAGTGACACTGAGTCCAGTGGTTTAGGAGTGACACTGAGTCCAGTGGTTTAGGAGTGACACTGAGTCCAGTGGTTTAGGAGTAACACTGAGTCCAGTGGTTTAGGAGTGACACTGAGTCCAGCAGTTTAGGAGTGACACTGAGTCCATTAGTTTAGGAGTGACACTGAGTCCAGTGTTTTAGGAGTGACACTGAGTCCAGCAGTTTAGGAGTGACACTGAGTCCAGCAGTTTAGGAGTGACACTGAGTCCAGTGGTTTAGGAGTGACACTGAGTCCAGTGGTTTAGGAGTGACACTGAGTCCAGCAATTTAGGAGTGACACTGAGTCCAGCAGTTTAGGAGTGACACTGAGTCCAGTGTTTTAGGAGTGACACTGAGTCCAGTGTATTAGAATTGGCACTGAGTCCAGTGTATTAGGATTGGCACTGAGTCCAGTGGTTTAGGATTGGCACTGAGTCCAGTGTATTAGGATTGGCACTGAGTCCAGTGTTTTAGGATTGGCACTGAGTCCAGTGTTTTAGGAGTGACACTGAGTCCAGTGGTTTAGGAGTGACACTGAGTCCAGTGGTTTAGGAGTGACACTGAGTCCAGCAGTTTAGGAGTGACACTGAGTCCAGCAGTTTAGGAGTGACACTGAGTCCAGTGTTTTAGGAGTGACACTGAGTCCAGCAGTTTAGGAGTGACACTGAGTCCAGCAGTTTAGGAGTGACACTGAGTCCAGTGGTTTAGGAGTGACACTGAGTCCAGTGGTTTAGGAGTGACACTGAGTCCAGAAATTTAGGAGTGACACTGAGTCCAGCAGTTTAGGAGTGACACTGAGTCAGTGTTTTAGGAGTGACACTGAGTCCAGCAGTTTAGGAGTGACACTGAGTCCAGCAGTTTAGGAGTGACACTGAGTCCAGTGGTTTAGGAGTGACACTGAGTCCAGCAGTTTAGGAGTGACACTGAGTCCAGCAGTTTAGGAGTGACACTGAGTCCAGTGTTTTAGGAGTGACACTGAGTCCAGCAGTTTAGGAGTGACACTGAGTCCAGCAGTTTAGGAGTGACACTGAGTCCAGTGTTTTAGGAGTGACACTGAGTCCAGCAGTTTAGGAGTGACACTGAGTCCAGCAGTTTAGGAGTGACACTGAGTCCAGTGTTTTAGGAGTGACACTGAGTCCAGCAGTTTAGGAGTGACACTGAGTCCAGCAGTTTAGGAGTGACACTGAGTCCAGTGGTTTAGGAGTGACACTGAGTCAAGTGGTTTAGGATTGGCACTGAGTCCAGTGTATTAGGATTGGCACTGAGTCCAGTGTTTTAGGATTGGCACTGAGTCCAGTGGTTTAGGATTGGCACTGAGTCCAGTGTATTAGGATTGGCACTGAGTCCAGTGTTTTAGGATTGGCACTGAGTCCAGTGTTTTAGGAGTGACACTGAGTCCAGTGGTTTAGGAGTGACACTGAGTCCAGTGGTTTAGGAGTGACACTGAGTCCAGTGGTTTAGGAGTGACACTGAGTCCAGCAGTTTAGGAGTGACACTGAGTCCAGTGTTTTAGGAGTGACACTGAGTCCAGTGGTTTAGGAGTGACACTGAGTCCAGTGGTTTAGGAGTGACACTGAGTCCAGCAGTTTAGGAGTGACACTGAGTCCAGTGTTTTAGGAGTGACACTGAGTCCAGCAGTTTAGGAGTGACACTGAGTCCAGCAGTTTAGGAGTGACACTGAGTCCAGCACTTTAGGAGTGACACTGAGTCCAGTGGTTTAGGAGTGACACTGAGTCCAGTGGTTTAGGAGTGACACTGAGTCCAGCAATTTAGGAGTGACACTGAGTCCAGCAGTTTAGGAGTGACACTGAGTCCAGTGTTTTAGGAGTGACACTGAGTCCAGCAATTTAGGAGTGACACTGAGTCCAGCAGTTTAGGAGTGACACTGAGTCCAGTGTTTTAGGAGTGACACTGAGTCCAGCAGTTTAGGAGTGACACTGAGTCCAGTGGTTTAGGAGTGACACTGAGTCCAGTGGTTTAGGAGTGACACTGAGTCCAGTGGTTTAGGAGTGACACTGAGTCCAGCAGTTTAGGAGTGACACTGAGTCCAGCAGTTTAGGAGTGACACTGAGTCCAGTGGTTTAGGAGTGACACTGAGTCCAGCAGTTTAGGAGTGACACTGAGTCCAGCAGTTTAGGAGTGACACTGAGTCCAGCAGTTTAGGAGTGACACTGAGTCCAGTGTTTTAGGATTGGCACTGAGTCCAGTGTTTTAGGAGTGACACTGAGTCCAGTGGTTTAGGAGTGACACTGAGTCCAGTGGTTTAGGAGTGACACTGAGTCCAGTGGTTTAGGAGTGACACTGAGTCCAGTGGTTTAGGAGTGACACTGAGTCCAGCAGTTTAGGAGTGACACTGAGTCCAGTGTTTTAGGAGTGACACTGAGTCCAGTGGTTTAGGAGTGACACTGAGTCCAGTGGTTTAGGAGTGACACTGAGTCCAGCAGTTTAGGAGTGACACTGAGTCCAGTGTTTTAGGAGTGACACTGAGTCCAGCAGTTTAGGAGTGACACTGAGTCCAGCAGTTTAGGAGTGACACTGAGTCCAGCACTTTAGGAGTGACACTGAGTCCAGTGGTTTAGGAGTGACACTGAGTCCAGTGGTTTAGGAGTGACACTGAGTCCAGCAATTTAGGAGTGACACTGAGTCCAGCAGTTTAGGAGTGACACTGAGTCCAGTGTTTTAGGAGTGACACTGAGTCCAGCAGTTTAGGAGTGACACTGAGTCCAGTGGTTTAGGAGTGACACTGAGTCCAGTGGTTTAGGAGTGACACTGAGTCCAGTGGTTTAGGAGTGACACTGAGTCCAGCAGTTTAGGAGTGACACTGAGTCCAGCAGTTTAGGAGTGACACTGAGTCCAGTGGTTTAGGAGTGACACTGAGTCCAGCAGTTTAGGAGTGACACTGAGTCCAGCAGTTTAGGAGTGACACTGAGTCCAGTGTTTTAGGAGTGACACTGAGTCCAGCAGTTTAGGAGTGACACTGAGTCCAGCAGTTTAGGAGTGACACTGAGTCCAGTGTTTTAGGATTGGCACTGAGTCCAGTGTTTTAGGAGTGACACTGAGTCCAGTGGTTTAGGAGTGACACTGAGTCCAGTGGTTTAGGAGTGACACTGAGTCCAGCAGTTTAGGAGTGACACTGAGTCCAGTGTTTTAGGAGTGACACTGAGTCCAGCAGTTTAGGAGTGACACTGAGTCCAGCAGTTTAGGAGTGACACTGAGTCCAGCGGTTTAGGAGTGACACTGAGTCCAGTGGTTTAGGAGTGACACTGAGTCCAGCAATTTAGGAGTGACACTGAGTCCAGCAGTTTAGGAGTGACACTGAGTCCAGTGTTTTAGGAGTGACACTGAGTCCAGTGGTTTAGGAGTGACACTGAGTCCAGCAGTTTAGGAGTGACACTGAGTCCAGCAGTTTAGGAGTGACACTGAGTCCAGCAGTTTAGGAGTGACACTGAGTCCAGTGTTTTAGGAGTGACACTGAGTCCAGCAGTTTAGGAGTGACACTGAGTCCAGTGTTTTAGGAGTGACACTGAGTCCAGTGGTTTAGGAGTGACACTGAGTCCAGTGGTTTAGGAGTGACACTGAGTCCAGCAGTTTAGGAGTGACACTGAGTCCAGTGTTTTAGGAGTGACACTGAGTCCAGCAGTTTAGGAGTGACACTGAGTCCAGCAGTTTAGGAGTGACACTGAGTCCAGCACTTTAGGAGTGACACTGAGTCCAGTGGTTTAGGAGTGACACTGAGTCCAGTGGTTTAGGAGTGACACTGAGTCCAGCAATTTAGGAGTGACACTGAGTCCAGCAGTTTAGGAGTGACACTGAGTCCAGTGTTTTAGGAGTGACACTGAGTCCAGCAGTTTAGGAGTGACACTGAGTCCAGTGGTTTAGGAGTGACACTGAGTCCAGTGGTTTAGGAGTGACACTGAGTCCAGTGGTTTAGGAGTGACACTGAGTCCAGCAGTTTAGGAGTGACACTGAGTCCAGCAGTTTAGGAGTGACACTGAGTCCAGTGGTTTAGGAGTGACACTGAGTCCAGCAGTTTAGGAGTGACACTGAGTCCAGCAGTTTAGGAGTGACACTGAGTCCAGTGTTTTAGGAGTGACACTGAGTCCAGCAGTTTAGGAGTGACACTGAGTCCAGCAGTTTAGGAGTGACACTGAGTCCAGTGTTTTAGGATTGGCACTGAGTCCAGTGTTTTAGGAGTGACACTGAGTCCAGTGGTTTAGGAGTGACACTGAGTCCAGTGGTTTAGGAGTGACACTGAGTCCAGCAGTTTAGGAGTGACACTGAGTCCAGTGTTTTAGGAGTGACACTGAGTCCAGCAGTTTAGGAGTGACACTGAGTCCAGCAGTTTAGGAGTGACACTGAGTCCAGCGGTTTAGGAGTGACACTGAGTCCAGTGGTTTAGGAGTGACACTGAGTCCAGCAATTTAGGAGTGACACTGAGTCCAGCAGTTTAGGAGTGACACTGAGTCCAGTGTTTTAGGAGTGACACTGAGTCCAGCAGTTTAGGAGTGACACTGAGTCCAGTAGTTTAGGAGTGACACTGAGTCCAGTGGTTTAGGAGTGACACTGAGTCCAGCAGTTTAGGAGTGACACTGAGTCCAGCAGTTTAGGAGTGACACTGAGTCCAGTGTTTTAGGAGTGACACTGAGTCCAGCAGTTTAGAAGTGACACTGAGTCCAGTGGTTTAGGAGTGACACTGAGTCCAGTGGTTTAGGAGTGACACTGAGTCCAGCAGTTTAGGAGTGACACTGAGTCCAGTGGTTTAGGAGTGACACTGAGTCCAGTGGTTTAGGAGTGACACTGAGTCCAGTGTTTTAGGAGTGACACTGAGTCCAGTGGTTTAGGAGTGACACTGAGTCCAGTGGTTTAGGAGTGACACTGAGTCCAGCAGTTTAGGAGTGACACTGAGTCCAGCAGTTTAGGAGTGACACTGAGTCCAGTGTTTTAGGAGTGACACTGAGCCCAGCAGTTTAGGAGTGACACTGAGTCCAGCAGTTTAGGAGTGACACTGAGTCCAGTGGTTTAGGAGTGACACTGAGTCCAGTGGTTTAGGAGTGACACTGAGTCCAGTGTTTTAGGAGTGACACTGAGTCCAGCAGTTTAGGAGTGACACTGAGTCCAGCAGTTTAGGAGTGACACTGAGTCCAGTGGTTTAGGAGTGACACTGAGTCCAGTGGTTTAGGAGTGACACTGAGTCCAGTGGTTTAGGAGTAACACTGAGTCCAGTGGTTTAGGAGTGACACTGAGTCCAGCAGTTTAGGAGTGACACTGAGTCCAGTGGTTTAGGAGTGACACTGAGTCCAGTGGTTTAGGAGTGACACTGAGTCCAGCAATTTAGGAGTGACACTGAGTCCAGCAGTTTATGAGTGACACTGAGTCCAGTGTTTTAGGAGTGACACTGAGTCCAGTGTATTAGAAATGGCACTGAGTCCAGTGTATTAGGATTGGCACTGAGTCCAGTGTTTTAGGATTGGCACTGAGTCCAGTGGTTTAGGATTGGCACTGAGTCCAGTGTATTAGGATTGGCACTGAGTCCAGTGTTTTAGGATTGGCACTGAGTCCAGTGTTTTAGGAGTGACACTGAGTCCAGTGGTTTAGGAGTGACACTGAGTCCAGCAGTTTAGGAGTGACACTGAGTCCAGCAGTTTAGGAGTGACACTGAGTCCAGCAGTTTAGGAGTGACACTGAGTCCAGCGGTTTAGGAGTGACACTGAGTCCAGTGGTTTAAGAGTGACACTGAGTCCAGCAATTTAGGACTGACACTGAGTCCAGCAGTTTAGGAGTGACACTGAGTCCAGTGTTTTAGGAGTGACACTGAGTCCAGCAGTTTAGGAGTGACACTGAGTCCAGCAGTTTAGGAGTGACACTGAGTCCAGTGGTTTAGGAGTGACACTGAGTCCAGCAGTTTAGGAGTGACACTGAGTCCAGCAGTTTAGGAGTGACACTGAGTGCAGTGTTTTAGGAGTGACACTGAGTCCAGTGGTTTAGGAGTGACACTGAGTCCAGTGGTTTAGGAGTAACACTGAGTCCAGTGGTTTAGGAGTGACACTGAGTCCAGCAGTTTAGGAGTGACACTGAGTCCAGTGGTTTAGGAGTGACACTGAGTCCAGTGGTTTAGGAGTGACACTGAGTCCAGCAATTTAGGAGTGACACTGAGTCCAGCAGTTTATGAGTGACACTGAGTCCAGTGTTTTAGGAGTGACACTGAGTCCAGTGTATTAGAAATGGCACTGAGTCCAGTGTATTAGGATTGGCACTGAGTCCAGTGTTTTAGGATTGGCACTGAGTCCAGTGGTTTAGGATTGGCACTGAGTCCAGTGTATTAGGATTGGCACTGAGTCCAGTGTTTTAGGATTGGCACTGAGTCCAGTGTTTTAGGAGTGACACTGAGTCCAGTGGTTTAGGAGTGACACTGAGTCCAGTGGTTTAGGAGTGACACTGAGTCCAGCAGTTTAGGAGTGACACTGAGTCCAGCAGTTTAGGAGTGACACTGAGTCCAGCAGTTTAGGAGTGACACTGAGTCCAGCGGTTTAGGAGTGACACTGAGTCCAGTGGTTTAAGAGTGACACTGAGTCCAGCAATTTAGGACTGACACTGAGTCCAGCAGTTTAGGAGTGACACTGAGTCCAGTGTTTTAGGAGTGACACTGAGTCCAGCAGTTTAGGAGTGACACTGAGTCCAGCAGTTTAGGAGTGACACTGAGTCCAGTGGTTTAGGAGTGACACTGAGTCCAGCAGTTTAGGAGTGACACTGAGTCCAGCAGTTTAGGAGTGACACTGAGTGCAGTGTTTTAGGAGTGACACTGAGTCCAGCAGTTTAGGAGTGACACTGAGTCCAGCAGTTTAGGAGTGACACTGAGTCCAGTGTTTTAGGAGTGACACTGAGTCCAGCAGTTTAGGAGTGACACTGAGTCCAGCAGTTTAGGAGTGACACTGAGTCCAGTGTTTTAGGAGTGACACTGAGTCCAGCAGTTTAGGAGTGACACTGAGTCCAGCAGTTTAGGAGTGACACTGAGTCAAGTGGTTTAGGATTGGCACTGAGTCCAGTGTATTAGGATTGGCACTGAGTCCAGTGTTTTAGGATTGGCACTGAGTCCTGTGGTTTAGGATTGGCACTGAGTCCAGTGTATTAGGATTGGCACTGAGTCCAGTGTTTTAGGATTGGCACTGAGTCCAGTGTTTTAGGAGTGACACTGAGTCCAGTGGTTTAGGAGTGACACTGAGTCCAGTGGTTTAGGAGTGACACTGAGTCCAGTGGTTTAGGAGTGACACTGAGTCCAGCAGTTTAGGAGTGACACTGAGTCCAGCAGTTTAGGAGTGACACTGAGTCCAGTGTTTTAGGAGTGACACTGAGTCCAGTGGTTTAGGAGTGACACTGAGTCCAGTGGTTTAGGAGTGACACTGAGTCCAGCAGTTTAGGAGTGACACTGAGTCCAGCAGTTTAGGAGTGACACTGAGTCCAGTGTTTTAGGAGTGACACTGAGTCCAGCAGTTTAGGAGTGACACTGAGTCCAGCAGTTTAGGAGTGACACTGAGTCCAGCAGTTTAGGAGTGACACTGAGTCCAGTGGTTTAGGAGTGACACTGAGTCCAGTGGTTTAGGAGTGACACTGAGTCCAGCAATTTAGGAGTGACACTGAGTCCAGCAGTTTAGGAGTGACACTGAGTCCAGCAGTTTAGGAGTGACACTGAGTCCAGTGTTTTAGGAGTGACACTGAGTCCAGTGGTTTAGGAGTGACACTGAGTCCAGTGGTTTAGGAGTGACACTGAGTCCAGCAGTTTAGGAGTGACACTGAGTCCAGCAGTTTAGGAGTGACACTGAGTCCAGTGTTTTAGGAGTGACACTGAGTCCAGCAGTTTAGGAGTGACACTGAGTCCAGCAGTTTAGGAGTGACACTGAGTCCAGCAGTTTAGGAGTGACACTGAGTCCAGTGGTTTAGGAGTGACACTGAGTCCAGTGGTTTAGGAGTGACACTGAGTCCAGCAATTTAGGAGTGACACTGAGTCCAGCAGTTTAGGAGTGACACTGAGTCCAGTGTTTTAGGAGTGACACTGAGTCCAGCAGTTTAGGATTGACACTGAGTCCAGTGGTTTAGGAGTGACACTGAGTCCAGTGGTTTAGGAGTGACACTGAGTCCAGCAGTTTAGGAGTGACACTGAGTCCAGTGGTTTAGGAGTGACACTGAGTCCAGTGGTTTAGGAGTGACACTGAGTCCAGTGTTTTAGGAGTGACACTGAGTCCAGCAGTTTAGGAGTGACACTGAGTCCAGCAGTTTAGGAGTGACACTGAGTCCAGTGGTTTAGGAGTGACACTGAGTCCAGTGGTTTAGGAGTGACACTGAGTGCAGCAGTTTAGGAGTGACACTGAGTCCAGCAGTTTAGGAGTGACACTGAGTGCAGTGTGTCCAGTGACAGCCAGGGGGTCCAGAATAGATAGATTAGTTTAGTTGATGAGAAGATGAAGCACGTGTGTTTAGTGAGTCCACCAGATCAGAGGCAGTAGGGATGACTAAAGATGTTTTCTTGACACTGTAAGTGTGTGAATTGGACCATTTTCCTGCATTCAAAAGCATTCAAAATCGAACATGCACCATTGGGTGTGAGGGAAATGGATGGAGTAAAGGGTACAACATTTTTTTTAAAGTAAAGTAAAGTACAGATACCTCAAAAAACGACCTAAGGAGTACTTTAAACGACCTAAGGAGTACTTTAAACGACCTAAAGAGTACTTTAAACGACCTAAAGAGTACTTTAAACGACCTAAGGAGTACTTTAAACGACCTAAGGAGTACTTTAAACGACCTAAGGAGTACTTTAAACGACCTAAAGAGTACTTTAAACGACCTAAGGAGTACTTTAAACGACCTAAGGAGTACTTTAAACGACCTAAGGAGTACTTTAAACGACCTAAAGAGTACTTTAAACGACCTAAAGAGTACTTTAAACGACCTAAGGAGTACTTTAAACGACCTAAGGAGTACTTTAAACGACCTAAAGAGTACTTTAAAGTATTTTTTATGAAGTACTCTACACCCCTGTGTGTGTGTGACCGCGTATAAGCAAGTGTATGTGCATCATCTAAGCCTAGCGGATGATAGACAAAGACAGGAAGGCAGTCTTTCTCTTAGAAAATATAAATAGTCTGTGTGTCTTCTCTCAAAGAGCTGCTGTCAAAACAGCACCAAGAAAATATACAGAATGTTAGTTCCACACATCCAGTTAGTTCCACACATCCAGTTAGTTCCACACATCCAGTTAGTTCCACACATCCAGTTAGTTCCACACATCCAGTTAGTTCCACACATCCAGTTAGTTCCACACATCCAGTTAGTTCCACACATCCAGTTAGTTCCACACATCCAGTTAGTTCCACACATCCAGTTAGTTCCACACATCCAGTTAGTTCCACACATCCAGTTAGTTCCACACATCCAGTTAGTTCCACAACTCAGTTAGTTGCACACCTCAGTTAGTTCCACACCTCAGTTAGTTCCACACCTCCATGCATATTGACACCACACCACACACACACAAACACACACATGCATATTGATGCCACACACACACATATATGCATATTGACAGCACACACACAAACACACACATGCATATTGATGCCACACACACACACACACACATGCCTATTGACCCCACACACACACACACACACACACATGCATATTGACGCCACACACACACACACATGCATATTGATGCCACACACACACACACACACACACACACATGCATATTGACGCCAAACACACACACACACACACACATGCATATTGACGCCAAACACACACACACACACATGCATATTGACGCCACACACACACACACACATGCATATTGATGCCACACACACACACACACACATGGATATTGACGCTACACACACACATGCATATTGACGCCAAACACACACACACACACACACACACATGCATATTGATGCCAAACACACACACACACACACACATACACATGCATATTGACGTCACACACACACACACACACACACACACACACACACACACACACACATACACATGCATATTGACGCCAAACACACACACACACACACACACACACATACGCATGCATATTGACGCCACACACACACACACATGCATATTGACGCCACACACACACACATGCATATTGACGCCACAGACACACACACATGCATATTGACGCCACACACACACACAAGCATGCATATTGACGCCACACACACACGCATGCATATTGACGCCACACACACACACAAGCATGCATATTGACGCCACACACACACATACATATTGACGCCACACACACACAAGCATGCATTTTGACGCCACACACACAAGCATGCATATTGACGCCACACACACACACACACATACATATTGACGCCACACACACACAAGCATGCATATTGACGCCACACACACACACAAGCATGCATATTGACGCCACACACACACAAATGCATATAGATGCCACACACACACACAAGCATGCATGTTGATGCCACACACACACACACATGCATATTGACGCCACACACACACACAAGCATGCATATTGATTCCACACACACACAAGCATGCATATTGATGCCACACACACACACACACATGCATATTGACGCCACACACACACACAAGCATGCATATTGATTCCACACACACACAAGCATGCATATTGACGCCACCCACACACACACACATGCATATTGACGCCACACACACACACAAGCATGCATATTGACCCCACACACACACACACATGCATATTGACGCCACACACACACACACACATGCATATTGACGCCACACACACACATATATGCATATTGACGCTACACATACACACACACACACACTGATGCCACACACACACACGCATACTGGGCAACACACACACACACATACTGGGCAACACACACACACACATACTGGGCAATACACACACACACATACTGGGCAACACACTCAAATGCATATTGAAGCAACATATTGACTCGGTAACGGTACTCCTTGTATATAGTCTCACTATTATTATATTACAGTGTTAATATTTCTTTTTATATATATATATTTTTTACTCTGCATTGTTGTAAAAGTTATTGTATATAAGCATTTCAAGGTAATGTCTACACCTCTTGTAATCGGAGCATGTGACAAATACAATTTGATTTGATTCTAGAACTCAATGCAACCGAGCAAGTCTCCATGGAAATGTTGAATGCATCAGCACATGTTATTTTGAATGTGGAATTTGGATGGATAATTGTGCTGAGTCCTATTTTAGTCCTTGTTGCCTCTGCTTGCCTCTTTACTTTCCTCTTTAAAAAATAAACTATGTCAGCAAATCCTTCTGTAACGGCTGCTGTCTCAATCTGTCTGCATTCTCTCAACACACACACTCAGCCTCCGGTCCCACACTCAGCCTCTGGTCCCACACTCAGTCTCCCAGTCCCACACTCAGTCCCCGGTCCCACACTCAGCCTCCGGTCCCACACTCAGTCCCCAGTCCCACACTCAGCCTCCGGTCCCACACTCAGTCTCCAGTCCCACACTCAGTCCCCGGTCCCACACTCAGTCTCCAGTCCCACACTCAGTCCCCAGTCCCACACTCAGTCTCCCAGCCCCACACTCAGCCCCCAGTCCCACACTCAGCCCCCAGTCCCACACTCAGTCTCCCAGTCCCACACTCAGCCCCCAGTCCCACACTCAGTCTCCCAGTCCCACACTCAGCCCCCGGTCCCACACTCAGTCTCCAGTCCCACACTCAGTCTCCCAGTCCCACACTCAGTCCCCGGTCCCATACTCAGTCCCCGGTCCCACACTCAGCCCCCAGTCCCACACTCAGCCCCAGTCCCACACTCAGTCCCCAGTCCCACACTCAGTCTCCCAGTCCCACACTCAGTCCCCGGTCCCTCACTCAGTCTTCAGTCCCCGGTCCCACACTCAGTCTCCCAGTCCCACACTCAGTCTCCCAGTCCCACACTCAGGCTCCAGTCCCACACTCAGTCCCCGGTCCCACACTCAGTCTCCGGTCCCACACTCAATCTCCGGTCCCACACTCGGTCCCCAGTCCCACACTCAGTCCCCAGTCCCACACTCAGTCTCCCAGTCCCACACTCAGTCCCCGGTCCCACACTCAGTCTCCCAGTCCCACACTCAGTCCCCAGTCCCACACTCAGGCCCCAGTCCCACACTCAGCCCCCAGTCCCACACTCAGTCTCCCAGTCCCACACTCAGTCTTCAGTCCCCGGTCCCACACTCAGTCTCCCAGTCCCACACTCAGTCTCCCAGTCCCACACTCAGTCTCCCAGTCCCACACTCAGTCCCCAGTCCCACACTCAGTCTTCAGTCCCCAGTCCCACACTCAGCCCCCAGTCCCACACTCAGTCTCCCAGTCCCACACTCAGTTCCCAGTCCCACACTCAGCCTCCAGTCCCACACTCAGCCTTCAGTCCCACACTCAGCCTCCAGTCCCACACTCAGCCTCCAGTCCCACACTCAGCCCCCAGTCCCACACTCAGCCTCCAGTTCCACACTCAGCCTCCAGTCCCACACTCAGCCCCCAGTCCCACACTCAGTCCCCAGATCAACAATCTAGTGCCTGTACACAGCCTACATGTCTGTCCAGTGAACAAGGCCTCATTTCCCAGAGCATTCGTAGCGTTGAGATCATCATTAGAACCATCTTACCATGTATATCTAGCAGCCGAGATGTTTCCCAAAACAATTGTTATTAAAGTTGTACTTGAAAACGCTCGTTATTTAGAGACTGCCTCAGACCAGAGCCAGACATTTGATGCCTTTTTTCCCCCTTGAGTTTCACTTTATACACAGAAGGTCTCTGCTAAACGCAGAATCAAGAGGTCTATCTGTCTGACTGTGACTGCTGATAACTTCAGAACCAAGTTAACTCCAAATCCAGACCTTGTGTGATTTTATTGTCAGCACATTCAACTATGTAAAGAAAAAAGTATTTAATAAGAATATTTCATTCATTCAGATCTAGGATGTGTTATTTTAGTGTTCCCTTTATTTTTTTGAGTAGTGTATAACGTTGCCAATATCTTCGCTACTTTTGGCCTATATCTTTTTTTTCAATCACATTGGAATACATTTAATGTTCATTTTAAATGAATTGTATTATTCTAATTATAGGCTTTTTGTTTGTAAACGTTTGCCTTAATATATTTCATGAATAAATTGCAATAGAATATTTTAGGTTCTACCACAGCAGCTTAAATCAAGAACAATATCAAATAAAAACCAGAAAGTCTCTCTCAACGAAGATCAAACAAATGTAACCCTAGTACAGAGAATGCTGTGAACATCTGTACAATGACGTGCCGAATCTTGATTTTGTGCATTACTGTAGAGTATGCAGGAATAAGACACCTCAGTAGTTGCAGCCATAGTCAGGAATGTCTCTCTAACAGCTGATCCGTCGTCAGTATCGTTGGAATCATTCTAATGCTAAAGGTACGATTTGAATGGAGAGAGTTGATCTGAGACCCACGTTGTTTTTCTGTCGATCCCATCAGTATCAGCATATGATCTGACGACGCACTTAGAGAACCTTCTCTCTACGGTTTGGGAAACATTCTTAAAAAGTTGGCTCGTAAATAACGAAGCCTCTCGTAGGATTATCGTACGGCTTTACTGTTCAACTGGGAAACGAGGCCCGGATGCCTTCTCTGTTGTCATAGTGGTTGTGAACGATGGGCGACTCAGACAGTCACTCCTCCTCTAGAGTGACATTCACCAAGAACAAAGAGGTAAACAGGCAAATAAAACAAACAAAACAACAAACAGAACAACAAACAAAACAAGAAGCATGACAGGTACTTTAAGACTGTCTTCTTCTTTATCTGCCTTCAGATAAAGAAGGTGTGACTGTGGCTCCTCCTGTTTATCTGGGGTTGTGCCTGTGGCTCCTCCTATTCTAACTGGGGTTGTGCCTGTGGCTTCTCCTGTTTATCTGGGGTTGTGCCTGTGGCTCCTCCTGTTTATCTGGGGTTGTGCCTGTGGCTCCTCATATTCTAACTGGGGTTGTGACTGTGGCTCCTCCTGTTTATCTGGGGTTGTGCCTGTGGCTCCTCCTATTCTAACTGGGGTTGTGCCTGTGGCTTCTCCTGTTTATCTGGGGTTGTGCCTGTGGCTCCTCCTATTCTAACTGGGGTTCTGCCTGTGGCTCCTCCTATTCTAACTGGGGTTGTGCCTGTGGCTCCTCCTATTCTAACTGGGGTTGTGCCTGTGGCTCCTCCTATTCTAACTGGGGTTCTGCCTGTGGCTCCTCCTATTCTAACTGGGGTTGTGCCTGTGGCTCCTCCTATTCTAACTGGGGTTGTGCCTGTGGCTCCTCCTATTCTAACTGGGGTTGTGCCTGTGGCTCCTCCTATTCTAACTGGGGTTGTGCCTGTGGCTCCTCCTGTTTATCTGGGGTTGTGCCTGTGGCTCCTCCTGTTTATCTGGGGTTGTGCCTGTGGCTCCTCCTATTCTAACTGGGGTTGTGCCTGTGGCTCCTCCTATTCTAACTGGGGTTCTGCCTGTGGCTCCTCCTGTTTATCTGGGGTTGTGCCTGTGGCTCCTCCTATTCTAACTGGGGTTGTGCCTGTGGCTCCTCCTATTCTAACTGGGGTTGTTCCTATGGCTCCTCCTATCTACCTGGGGTCGTAAGGGTGAGCGAGGAGGATTGCCTGGCCCGCGTCAGACAAGAGACATGATAACCCTGGTCAACCTGAGTATATGTGGACATTTGGTCATACCATTTGCACAACCTTATATAACACTGTGAGAATGTAATGGGTTATCTGTGTAACACTGTGAGAATGTAATGGGTTATCTGTGTAACACTGTGAGAATGGAATGGGTTATCTGTGTAACACTGTGAGAATGGAATGGGTTATCTGTGTAACACTGTGAGAATGGAATGGGTTATCTGTGTAACACTGTGAGAATGGAATGGAATGGGTTATCTCTGTAACACTGTGAGAATGGAATGGGATCTGTGTAACACTGTGAGAATGGAATGGGTTATCTGTGTAACACTGTGAGAATGGAATGGGTTATCTCTGTAACACTGTGAGAATGGAATGGGGTATCTCTGTAACACTGTGAGAATGGAATGGGTTATCTGTGTAACACTGTGAGAATGGAATGGAATGGGTTATCTCTGTAACACTGTGAGAATGGAATGGGTTATCTCTGTAACACTGTGAGAATGGAATGAGTTATCTCTGTAACACTGTGAGAATGGAATGAGTTATCTCTGTAACACTGTGAGAATGGAATGGGTTATCTGTGTAACACTGAGATAATGGAATGGGTTATCTCTGTAACACTGTGAGAATGGAATGGGTTATCTGTGTAACACTGAGATAATGGAATGGGTTATCTCTGTAACACTGTGAGAATGGAATGAGTTATCTCTGTAACACTGTGAGAATGGAATGGGTTATCTGTGTAACACTGTGAGAATGGAATGAGTTATCTCTGTAACACTGTGAGAATGGAATGAGTTATCTCTGTAACACTGTGAGAATGGAATGAGTTATCTCTGTAACACTGTGAGAATGGAATGGGTTATCTCTGTAGAGCTGAAGGCTCAGAGACGATTCCGAGTATGTTTGTTTGTTTTGTCTCTTGGTCCAGATGGACTTTCAGAAATATATGGAGCTGTTGTTCCGTAGACAGTAAAGAGTTCTAACTGTTGTTCCGTAGACAGTAAAGAGTTATAACTGTTGTTCCGTAGACAGTAAAGAGTTCTAACTGTTGTTCCATAGACAGTAAAGAGTTCTAACTGTTGTTCCATAGACAGTAAAGAGTTCTAACTGTTGTTCCGTAGACAGTAAAGAGTTCTAACTGTTGTTCCATAGACAGTAAAGAGTTCTAACTGTTGTTCCATAGACAGTAAAGAGTTCTAACTGTTGTTCCATAGACAGTAAAGAGTTCTAACTGTTGTTCCATAGACAGTAAAGAGCTATAACTGTTGTTCCGTAGACAGTAAAGAGTTATAACTGTTGTTCCGTAGACAGTAAAGAGTTATAACTGTTGTTCCGTAGAGAGTAGAGCTACATTGATTTTCACAAGTTGACTACTGTAATTACAAAGCGGAAATATACAGAACCAGCATTTCTAGAGAGCATACGCTGCCAAGAGCCTAAGATATCTGCGGGAGAGGTATTGTCTCCCTGCCAAACACCATGGTCATCCATCAGACTGTTTAAGCGGATCACTAACATTGTTCAGCCTAGTGCCTAATTATCCCATAGAGAACATGGAGGTGGAAAGATTGGGGTTCTATTAAAATACCCTATCCACAATGGGAGGACAATTGATTCTGTGTCTGGGCCTGGGCCGCTGTTAAAACAGGAAGATGGATATCGCCTTGGGTATTAAGCATAGTTACAGTAAAGAGGCAGTTTTATGAAGCAGTCACCGTTCATGTTTCATTGCTGCTGAAATTACACATTTACAGAAGTGCCCACACACAGACTGTACTGTAGGTGAGAAATGGGGTCATACATTCAGTGTGTGTCTACGGATGTGTGTGTTTATGAGAGAGAGAGAGAGAGAGAGAGAGAGAGAGAGAGAGAGAGAGAGAGAGAGAGAGAGAGAGAGAGAGAGAGAGAGAGAGAGAGAGAGAGAGAGAGAGAGAGAGAGAGAGAGAGAGAGAGAGAGAGAGAGAGAGAGAGAGAGAGAGAGAGAGAGAGAGAGAGAGAGAGAGAGAGAGAGAGAGAGAGAGAGAGAGAGAGAGAGAGAGAGAGAGAGAGAGAGAGAGAGAGAGAGAGAGAGAGAGAAATTGTGTGTTTTTGTCATTATGTGTCTCAGAGAACAGCTGTAAATGCAGGTTGTTTACATATAATCTATATCCCATATTCCATATAATACATTCTATATTCCATATGATATATTGTATTTTCTGTATTGTATATTCTATATTCCAAATAATACATTCTATATTCCGTATTGTATATTCTATATTCCATATAATACATTCTATATTCCATATTGTATATTCTATATTCCAAATTCCATATAATATATTCTATATTCCATATAATACATTCTATATTCCATATTGTATATTGCATATTCCGTATTGTATATTCTATATTCTATATTCCATATAATATATTCTATATTCCATATTGTATACTGCATATTGTATATTCCATATAATATATTCTATATTCCATATTGTATACTGCATATTGTATATTCCATATAATATATTCTATATTCCATATTGTATACTGCATATTGTATATTCCATATAATATATTCTATATTCCATATTGTATACTGCATATTGTATATTCCATATTCTATATTCCACATTCCATATGATATATTCTATATTCCATATTCTATATTCTATATTCCATATTCTATATTCTATATTTCATATAATATTCACTGTTTCTTGCCATGGCAAACAGTGGCAGGTGTTGAGAGTTGTGATCCATCTGAAATGAGAGAGCAGAGGAATGTGTCAACGTAAATCTGTTCTCTCTCTCACACACCTACACCCCCTCCTCCACAGTATGAGTATCAAATGAAAGAGAGAGCTGGGTTCTATATAGGTGTTATTAGCTTGGCTGGATCTCTGGTGTACAGATGTTTTTATGACCCGTATACACAGGGAGGGTATGTTTTACTCCCTTATACAGACCCTGTAAGATGCCAGCCAGAGATTGCTCCTTGGCTTAAAGTGATGCTTCCACATGCACGCAAACACGCACTCAAACAAACACACACATGGGCACACACACACACGTGTGTACACAAACACTCACACACACACATTAATAACAGAGATTGAGCATTGGCACAGAACACTGAGACTGACATTTTCCATTTCAGAGAGCTCTTATCTCCTGGGGAAAGAAGGTCATTACTACACCACTGTGGTAAATCTAATATAGGTCCAGTGACTGAACACCCCATATCAGAGGATCTCTCTCTCTCTCTCCGTCTCTCTCTCATTTCTATGTGTGTATTTTGAGAGCACGTACCACAGCTCTGTAAAGACTTGTTGACTTGAGGCTGAACGACAGGTAGACTGATGGAGTCAGAGAAGTCATCGACAGGTAGACTGATGGAGTCAGAGAAGAGGTGAACGACAGGTAGACTGATGGAGTCAGAGAAGTCATCGACAGGTAGACTGATGGAGTTAGAGAAGTCATCGACGGGTAGACTGATGGAGTCAGAGAAGTCATCGGCAGGTAGACTAATGGAGTCAGAGAAGAGGTGAACGACAGGTAGACTGATGGAATCAGAGAAGTCATCGACAGGTAGACTGATGGAGTCAGAGAAGTCATCGACAGGTAGACTGATGGAGTCAGAGAAGTCATCGACAGGTAGACTGATGGAGTCAGAGAAGTCATCGACAGGTAGACTGATGGAGTCAGAGAAGTGATTGACAGGTAGACTGATGGAGTGAGATAAGAGGTGAATAACTTGTGATAGAATTGGGTGCAGTAAGAGTTTAATGAGACAGTGAATGGATGACGGGATAGATGGGAAGGCGATAGAGGATGTGATTTATGGGATAGGTGATGGCTGAAAGAGAGAGCGAGGGAGAGAATTTGCGAGGGCACTAGAACAATCTACAACACCCGGCCTCACCCTACTGGATTCGGAAATCAAATGTCTACTGTTTGCAGATAATCTGGTGCTTCTGTCCCCAACCAAGAAGGGCCTACAAGAGCACCTAGATCTGTCCCCAACCAAGAAGGGCCTACAGCAGCACCTAGATCTTCTGCCCGTATTCTGTGAGACCTGGGTCCTGACAGTGAATCTCAGTAAGACAAAAATAATTGTGTTCCAATAAAGGTCCAGTTGCCAGGACCACAAATACAAATTATATCTAGACACCATTGCCCTAGAGCACACAAAGAACTATAACTACCTCAGACATCAACACCACAGGTAAACATCAACACCATAGGTAACTTCCACAACAAGGCTGTGAACGATCTGAGAGACAAGAAGGGCCTTCTACACCATCAAAAGGAACATAAAACTCAACATCCCAATCAGGTTCTTGCTAAGTCAGAGAAGTTCAGTCTGTTATAAAATCCATTACCCTATCTGGTTGTGAGGTCTGGGGTCCACTCACCAACCAATAATTCACAAAATGGGACAAACACCAAATTGAGACTCTGCATGCAGAATTCATTAAAAAAACTACTTTGTGTACAACTCAAAATCCCAAACAATGTATGCAGAGAAGAATTAGGACGATACCCGCTAGCTAGTCAACATCCAGAAAAGAGTCAGATCCCATGGCACTTATCGTATGAGTAGGGGTGTTAACCCTGGTGTCCTGGCTAAATTCCCAATCTGCCCCTCAAACCATCACAGTCACCTAATAATCCCCAGTTTATGATTGGCTCATTCATCCCCCTCCTCTCCCCTGTAACTATTCCCCAGGTCGTTGCTGTAAATGAGAACGTGTTCTCAGTCAACTTACCTGGTAAAGTAACAGATAAATAAAAAGCACAGCATTCCAGATAGCAGCTCATGAGTATCCCTGTATCTATGAATAAACACAATTTTCCTAATTGAAGTTCACATTGGTAAAATGGAATAGTAACTGAAATCTGGACACTGACTATAGGTCTATAACCTCTCACATGTAGTATACTATTAAAGTGATGCCACTTTCGTGTGTTTTGCCAGAAGCTCTTCATAAGCACAGCGCTGTTTATGACTTCAAGCCTAATGGCTGGTGTAACCAATGTAAAATGGCTAGCTAGTTAGCTGGGTGCGCGCTAATAGCGTTTCAAACGTCACTCGCTCTGAGACTTGGAGTAGTTATTCCCCTTGCAGAGGCCGCGGCTTTTGTGGAGCGATGGGTAACGCTGCTTCGAGTGTGGCTGTTGTCGATGTGTTCCTGGTTCGAGCCCAGGTAGGGGCGAGGAGAGGCACGGAAGCCATACTGTTACACTGGCAATACTAAAGTGCCTATAAGAACATCCAATAGTCAAAGGTATATGAAATACAAATGGTATAGAGAGAAATAGTCCTATAATTCCTATAATAACTACAACCTAAAACCTCTTACCTCTTACGCCCAATTTTTCAGTTTTTGATTTGTTAAAAAAGTTTGAAATATCCAATAAATGTCGTTCCACTTCATGATTGTGTCCCACTTGTTGTTGATTTTTCACAAAAAAATACAGTTTTGTATCTTTATGTTTGAAGCCTGAAATGTGGCAAAAGGTCGCAAAGTTCAAGGGGGCCGAATACTTTCGCAAGGCACTGTATATATATATATATATATATACATATATATATGGGCTCCATTTTGTTTTGTATTCTACTGATTATATTTATACTGAACAAAAATATAAACGCAACATGTAAAGTGTTGGTCCCATGTTTCATGAGCTGAAATAAAAGATCCCAGAAATGTTCCATATGCACAAAAAGCGTATTTCTCTCATTGTGTGCGCAAATTTCTCCTTTGCCAAGATAATCCATCCACCTGACAGGTGTGTCATATTAAGAAGCTGATTAAACAGCATGATCATTACACAGGTGCACCTTGTGCTGGGGACAATAATAGGCCACTCTGAAATGTGCAGTTTTGTCACACAACACAATCGCACAGATGTGTCAAGTTTTGAGGGATCGTGCAATTGGAATGCTGAATGCAGGAATGTCCACCAGAGCTGTTACCAGAATTTTATGTTGATTTCTCTACCATAAGCCACCTCCAATGTCATTTTAGAGAATTTGGCAGTAGGTCCAACCTGCCTCACAACCGCAGACCATGTGTAACCACACCAGCCCAGGACCTCCACATCCAGCTTCTTCACTTGCGGGATGGTCTCTGATGAGCCACCTGGACAGCTGATAAAACTGTGGGTTTGGACAACCAAATAATTTCTGCACAGAGTGTCAGAAAACGTCTCAGGGAAGCTCATCTGTGTGCTCGTCGTCCTCACCAGGGTCTTGACCTGACCGCAGTTTGTCATCATAACCGACTTCAGTGGGCAAATGCTCACCTTCGATGGTCACTGTCACGCTGGAGAAGTGTGCTCTTCAGGGACAAATCCTCGTTTCAATTGTACCGGACAGATAGCAGACAGTGTGTATGGCGTCGTGTGAGCGAGTGGTTTGCTGATGCTTGGCCCCATGTCGCAAGGATCTGTACACAATTCCTGGAAGCTGAAAATATCCCAGTTCTTTCATGGCCTGTATACTCACCAGACCTGTCACCCGTTGAGCATGTTCGGGAGGCTCTGGATCGACCTGTACGACAGCGTGTTCCAGTTCCCGCCAATATCCAGCAAGTGACAACATTGCACAGGCCACAATCAACAGCCTGATCAACTCTATGTGAAGGAGATGTGTTGTGCTGCATGAGGTCGTCACACCAGATACTGACAGGTTTACTGATCCACGCCCCTACCTTTTTTTAAGGTGTCTGTTATCAACAGATGCATTTCTTTATTCCCAGTCATGTGAAATCCATAGATTCGGGCCTAAAGAATGAATTTCAATTGATTGATTTCCTTGTATGAACTGTAACTCAAGTAAAATCTTTGAAATTGCTGCAGATAGCGTTTATATTTTGGTTCAGTGTTACGACACTAGCTAGCTTGCCAGTTGAAGTTGGAAGTCAGCTCCGTTCTGCCCATGGAGCAGTGACGGAGTTCTATTGAGCAGCGACCACTTTTTGACCAAGGCCGTAATGACATTCTATTCGCTAACTAATCTGAATAAATTGGGGGAAAAAAGTATTTAGTCAGCCACCAATTTTGCAAGTTCTCCCACTTAAAAAGATGAGAGAGGCCTGTAATTTTTATCATAGGTACACTTCCACTATGACAGATAAAATGAGAAAAAGAAATCCAGATAATCACATTGTAGGATTTTGAATGAATTTATTTGCAAATTATAGTGGAAAATAAGTATTTGCACAATTGGTAGCTGACTAAATACTTTTTTGTACTTTTTTTTTTAGAGACATAAGGGGTTTGGACTATTATTCTCTCTATTGTCTATCATATCACAAACATGGAATGAAATTACAATTTTATGGGTGAACAACCTAATTAGGTTGTGGGGCCAAGGTTGTGAGGCCAAGGTTGTGAGGTCAAGGTTGTGAGGTCAAGGTTGTGGGGCCAAGGTTGTGAGGCCAAGTTTGTGGGGCCAAGGTTGTGAGGCCAAGGTTGTGAGGTCAAGGTTGTGAGGCCAAGGTTGTGAGGTCAAGGTTGTGGGGCCAAGGTTGTGGGGCCAAGGTTGTGAGGCCAAGGTTGTGAGGCCAAGGTTGTGAGGCCTGTGATTACAGTGTTTTCATGCCAGAGACCGTGTCACTCTTACCTTGTGTCCATTTCTTCATTGTGTTACAGTGTCATTGGAAAAGAAGGTCAAACTGTTCTAGACTGCTGCAGAAGGTGAAGACCTAACACATTGTAAAGCAGTGTCCAGGTCAAACTGTGCTACTAGATAATGAGTGCCTGATGAGTTGTAGTGTGTGTCTGGAGCTGACCCTGAGCTGACAAGCTAAAAAAAATATGTCGTTCTGTCCCTGAACAAGGCAGTTAACCCACTGTTCCTAGGCAGTCATTGAAAATAAGAATTTGTTCTTAACTGGCTCGCCTAGTAAAATAAAGGTCAAATGAAAATATTTAAAAAATGCTTGTTCTTTTCTATTTAGTCATGTGTCATTCACCTGTCAGCCCCGTGTATACGGCTTGTCAGGAAGTTGACATGACAGGTCTGAAACCAGAACTGAGGCCTGATTGATTCCATCAGTCAGTGATTGGTCATGGCAGGCTTCTACTGCTCTGTTATTGGTCACAGGCGCGTTCTACAGGTCTCTGCCTGGTTGGAGTGGGTATAAAGCAGGGAGATTTCCATCTGATGGGCAATGTCACAGAACGTCAGGATAACTCAGCGTCAGCCTGTCGGCCGTTACACAACATGACACAAAACCAGAGGAGAGACACACACTGATTAGAGGACATCACTTCCTGTTGGCCAGACAGACAGACAACACTCTGTTTTTCTGGTTCTTGCTGTTAAGGGTCTAATCAAACTATGGCTGGTTCTACCACCATTAGCCAGCTGTCACTTGGCCACACACACACACACACACACACACACACACACACACACACACACACACACACACACACACACACACACACACACACACACACACACACACACACACACACACACACACACACACACACACACACACTGGGTCCAACCAACAGTGTTCCCATACCACACCTGTGTGCATAATGAAATGATTACAGAGCCAATTAGGTGTTCTAACTATTATTCCCAATGAAATCTCCCAACCCCCCTCCACCTCTCTGTCCTGTGTACTCATCTGAAGTGAACCTAAGCTTGTTGACTTATTTCCGGACACATATTTTCATTTCTCTGGATCTGTTTGAATGAAATAACCATGTAGTCAAGGATAAAGTGTCAGGCGTTTGGCAGCACTGTGTGAGAGGAGACGTCATTATGTCTAACTCTGTCTGTCTGTCTCACTCAGGATGTAATGTGACTGAGATCTAACTCTGTCTGTCTGTCTGTCTGTCTCACTCAGGATGTAATGTGACTGAGATCTAACTCTGTCCGTCTGTCTGTCTGTCTCACTCAGGATGTAATGTGACTGAGATCTAACTCTGTCTGTCGGTCTGTCTGTCGGTCTGTCTGTCTGTCTCACTCAGGATGTAATGTGACTGAGATCTAACTCTGTCTGTCGGTCTGGCTCAGTCAGAATTAGCAACGTGTCGCTCAGGAATACATACAGTCCCACATCACTGCCAATCACTCCCTCCCTCACTCCCTCCCTACCTCTGCTTCCAAATCTCTCACTCCCCCCTACCTCTGTTTCCCAATCACTCTCTCCCTCACTCCCTCCCTCTCTACCTCTGCTTCCAAATCTCTCACTCCCTCACTTCCTCCCTACCACTGTTTCCTAATCACTCCAACCCTCCCTCCCTCCCTTCCAACCTCTGCTTCCCAATCTCTCCCTCCCTCCCTCCCTCCCTCCCTCCCTCCCTCCCTCCCTCCCTCCCTCCCTCCCTCCCTCCCTCCCTCCCTCCCTCCCTACCTCTGCTTCCCAATCTCTCTCTCCCTCCTCCCTCCATCCATCCCTCCCTCCCTCACTCCCTCCCTACCTCTGCTTCCCAATCTCTCTCTCCCTCCCTACCTCTGCTTCCCAATCTCTCTCCCCTCCCTCCCTCCCTCACGCCCTCGCTCCCTCCCTCCCTCCCTTCCAACCTCTGCTTCCCAATCTCTCCCTCCCTCCCTTCCAACCTCTGCTTCCCAATCACTCTCTCCCTCCCTCCATCCATCCTCTCTCCCTCCTTCCCTCTTCTTCCCAATCCCTCCCTCCCTCTCTCCTTCCCTCTGCTTCCCAATCCCTCCCTCCCTCTCTCCCTCCCTCTGCTCCCCAATCTCTCTCTCCCTCCCTCCCTCTGCTCCCCAATCTCTCTCTCCCTCCCTCCCTCTCTCCTTCCCTCTGCTTCCCAATCCCTCCCTCCCTCCCTCTCTCCCTCCCTCTGCTCCCCAATCTCTCTCTCCCTACCTCCCTCTCTCCTTCCCTCAGCTTCCCAATCCCTCCCTCCCTCCCTCTCTCCCTCCCTCTGCTCCCCAATCTCTCTCTCCCTCCCTCCCTCTCTCCCTCCCTCTGCTCCCCAATCTCTCTCTCCCTCCCTCCCTCCCTCTCTCCCTCCCTCTGCTCCCCAATCTCTCCCTCCCTCCCTCCCTCCCTCCCTCCCTCCCTCCCTCCCTCCCTCCCTCCCTCCCTCCCTCCCTCCCTCCCTCCCTCCCTCCCTCTGCTTCCCAATCCCTCCCTCCCTCCCTCTGCTCCCCAATCTCTCCCTCCCTCCCTCCCTCCCTCCCTCCCTCCCTCCCTCTGCTCCCCAATCTCTCTCTCCCTAGGGGCGGCAGGTAACCTAGTGTTTAGAGCATTGGGCCAGTAACCGATTATGGCAGCCCATCATATGGTAGCAACTCTCTGATTCAGAGGGGTTGGGTTAAATGCAGAAGAAACATTTCAGCTGTACAACTGTCTAGGTATCCCCCTTTCCCTTACCTTCTCTTCCCAATCTCTCTCCCTGCCTATGTTTCCTGGGGGTTAGTGTGATAATTGAACTTTTGACTAATCTTGACCATCACACACACAAACAATACACACACACCAAACACACAGAGCCAGCTGCCCTTCTATCTTGATCTGAGTTGATTCGTTAACAACATTGACTAACAGCTGTATGTTTCTCTCCTCAGGAACCTGGGGAAATCTGGACTTAGAGTGTCGTGCTTGGGACTGGGTAAGAACATTCACCTTTTTAGAACCCATCACCTGCTCTGAGTTGCACTATGGCACAGATCTGGGATCAGCTTACCTTCCACAAATATTACCTTTAGCCACAATGGGAGGAATAGAAAACTGGTACACGTACAACTTCCTCCTACACCTTTTGGGCTCATCTCATAGGTGGAAGAAGTGGAAGAGCAGCTGTGCTGTTTAAGAAATAAAGGCAGAACTTTTCAGGCAGCTTTTGTATTTGAGGAACTACAGTTGAAGTCGCAAGTTTACATTCACTTAGTTGGAGTCATTAAAACTAGTTTACATTCACTTAGATTGGACTCATTAAAACTAGTTTACATACACTTAGTTGGAGTCATTAAAACTAGTTTACATACACTTAGGTTGGAGTCATTAAAACTAGTTCACATTCACTTAGTTGGAGTCATTAAAACTAGTTTACATACACTTAGTTGGAGTCATTAAAACTAGTTTACATACACTTAGGTTGGAGTCATTAAAACTAGTTTACATACACTTAGGTTGGAGTCATTAAAACTAGTTTAAATACACTGAGGTTGGAGTCATTAAAACTAGTTTACATACACTGAGGTTGGAGTCATTAAAACTAGTTTACATACACTTAGGTTGGAGTCATTAAAACTAGTTTACATTCACTTAGATTGGAGTCATTAAAACTAGTTTACATACACTGAGGTTGGAGTCATTAAAACTAGTTTACATTCACTTAGGTTGGAGTCTGTCACGCCTTGGTCATTGTATTTTGTGTTTTCATTATATATTTGGTCAGGCCAGGGTGTGACAGGGGTTTATGTTATTGTATTTCGTATTGGGTTGTAGTATTTGGGATCGCGGCTGATTATGGGTGTTGTATAGGCTTGGCTGCCTGAGGCGGTTCTCAATCAGCAGTCAGGTGATTCTCGTTGCCTCTGATTGGGAACCGTATTTAGGTAGCCTGAGTTTCGCTTTGTCTTTCGTGGGTGATTGTTCCTGTCTCTGTGTAGTGTTCACCAGATAGGCTGTAATAAGTTTCACGTTCCGTTTGTTGTTGTTGTATTTATTTAGTTATTTCATGTATCGTCACTTTTTTCATTAAAGACATGAGTAACCACCACGCTGCATTTCGGTCCGACTCTCTCTCAACAAACGAAGAACGCCGTTACAGAATCACCCACCACATACAGACCGAGTGGCGTGGTAACAGGCAGGAAAAGCGAAAGGAGGACGTTATGGACAGCAATGGCATGGAGTATACGACGTGGGAAGAAATTGACAGGTGGGCGGCCGACCCAGAGAGAGTGCAGGAGCCCGCATGGGATTCGCTAGAACAGTGCGAAGAAGGCTATAGGCGAATGGAGTTGGAGAAACACGGCGGCGCAGAGCGAAACTCGAGAGTCACCCCCAAAAAATTATTGGGGGGGGGGGCTCAGAGGGAGAGTGGCTGAGTCAGGAGATGGACCTGAGCCAACTCTCCTTGTTTATCGTGAGGAGCCAAGGAGGAGACCAGAACCAGAGCCGGTGTTAGAGGTGAGCGAAGATGAGACTGTGAAGGAGTTAATGGGGAAAGTGGAGTGGAGAGTAATGAGGGAGTTGCTAGCTTGGTGCTATAGATATCATATTCGTCCGACGGATCGTGTCGGGGATTTGATGGCACCTGAGTTAGCGCTCCATACTCGTCCTGAGGTGCGTGTTAGTCGGCTGGTGAAGTTGGTGCCAGCCTCACGCACCAGGCCTCCTGTGCACATCCCTAGCCTTGCACATCCTGTGCCACCTCCACACACCAGTCCTCCGGTAGCAGCTCCCCGCACCACGCTTCCTGTGCGTGTCCTCGCTCCAGTATCACCAGTGCCCGCACCACGCATCAGGCCTACAGTGCGCCTCGCCTCTCCTGCTCTGTCGGAGTCTCCCGCCTGTTCAGCACAGCCAGCGTTTTCCTCCTCTCCTGCGCTGCCGGAGCCTCCTGCCTGTTCAGCGCAGCCAGCGTTTTCCTCCTCTCCTGCGCTGCCGGAGCCTCCTGCCTGTTTGAAGCAGCCTGAGCTGCCAGTCTGCAGGGTGCTGTCAGTCTGCAAGGAGCTGTCAGTCTGCAAGGAGCTGTCAGCCTGCATGGAGCAGTCAGAGCTGTCAGTCTGCAAGGAGCTGCCAGTCTGCAGGGAGCTGTCAGTCTGCAAGGAGCTGTCAGTCTGCAAGGAGCTGCCAGTCTGCAAGGAGCTGTCAGTCTGCAAGGAGCTGTCAGTCTGCAAGGAGCTGTCAGCCTGCATGGAGCAGTCAGAGCTGTCAGTCTGCAAGGAGCTGCCAGTCTGCAGGGAGCTGTCAGTCTGCAAGGAGCTGTCAGTCTGCAAGGAGCTGTCAGCCTGCATGGAGCAGTCAGAGCTGTCAGTCTGCAAGGAGCTGTCAGTCTGCAAGGAGCTGTCAGCCTGCATGGAGCAGTCAGAGCTGTCAGTCTGCAAGGAGCTGCCAGTCTGCAGGGAGCTGTCAGTCTGCAAGGAGCTGCCAGTCTGCAAGGAGCTGCCAGTCTGCAAGGAGCTGTCAGCCTGCATGGAGCAGTCAGAGCTGTCAGTCTGCATGAAGCAGCCAGAGATGTCAGTCTGCAAGGAGCTGCCAGTCTGCAAGGAGCTGCCAGTCTGCAAGGAGCTGCCAGTCTGCAGGGAGCTGTCAGTCTGCAAGGAGCTGCCAGTCTGCAAGGAGCTGCCAGTCTGCAAGGAGCTGTCAGCCTGCATGGAGCAGTCAGAGCTGTCAGTCTGCAGGGAGCTATCAGTCTGCAGGGAGCTGTCAGTCTGCAGGGAGCTGTCAGTCTGCAAGGAGCTGTCAGTCTGCAAGGAGCTGTCAGCCTGCATGGAGCAGTCAGAGCTGTCAGTCTGCAAAGAGCTGCCAGTCTGCAAGGAGCTGTCAGCCTGCATGGAGCAGTCAGAGCTGTCAGTCTGCAAAGAGCTGCCAGTCTGCAAGGAGCTGTCAGCCTGCATGGAGCAGTCAGAGCTGTCAGTCTGCATAGAGCAGCTAGATCCGCCAGTTAACCAGAATCTTCCAAATCTGCTAGTCAACCAGAATCTTCCAGATCTGCTAGTCAACCTGAATCTTCCAGATCCGTCAGCCAGCCAGGATCTACCGGAGCCTACTACCTACCTGAGCTTCATCTCAGTACTGGGCTTCCTCTCAGTACTGGGCTTCCTCTCAGTACTGGGCTTCCCCTCTGTTCCGGGCTTCCCCTCTGTTCCGGGCTGCCCCTCAGTTCCGGGCTGCCCCTCAGTTCCGGGCTGCCCCTCAGTTCCGGGCTGCCCCTCAGTTCCGGGCTGCCCCTCAGTCCCGAGCTGCCCCTCAGTCCCGAGCTGCCCCTGTCCCGAGCTGCCCCTCAGTCCCGAGCTGCCCCTCAGTCCCGAGCTGCCCCTTAGTCCCGAGCTGTCCCTCAGTCCCGAGATGCCCCTCAGTCACGAGCTGCTCCTCAGTTCTGTGGGGTTCTGGGTGAGGACTATTAGGCCATGGTCGGCGGCGAGGGTGGATTATCCCAGGACGCGATGGGGAGGAACTATGACATTTATGGAGTGGGGTCCACGTCCCGAGCCGGAGCCGCCACCATGGACAGACGCCCACCCGGACCCTCCCTATGGTTTTGAGGTGCGTCCGGGAGTCCGCACCTTGGGGGGGTGGGGTTCTGTCACGCCTTGGTCATTGTATTTTGTGTTTTCGTTATATATTTGGTCAGGCCAGGGTGTGACAGGGGTTTATGTTATTGTATTTCGTATTGGGTTGTAGTATTTGGGATCGCGGCTGATTAGGGGTGTTGTATAGGCTTGGCTGCCTGAGGCGGTTCTCAATCAGCAGTCAGGTGATTCTCGTTGCCTCTGATTGGGAACCGTATTTAGGTAGCCTGAGTTTCGCTTTGTCTTTCGTGGGTGATTGTTCCTGTCTCTGTGTAGTGTTCACCAGATAGGCTGTAATAAGTTTCACGTTCCGTTTGTTGTTGTTGTATTTATTTAGTTATTTCATGTATCGTCACTTTTTTCATTAAAGACATGAGTAACCACCACGCTGCATTTCGGTCCGACTCTCTCTCAACAAACGAAGAACGCCGTTACAGAGTCATTAAAACTAGTTTACATTCACTTAGGTTGGAGTCATTAAAACTAGTTTACATACACTTAGGTTGGAGTCATTAAAACTAGTTTACATACACTTAGTTGGAGTCATTAAAACTAGTTTACATTCACTTAGGTTGGAGTCATTAAAACTAGTTTACATACACTGAGGTTGGAGTCATTAAAACTAGTTTACATACACTGAGGTTGGAGTCATTCAAACTAGTTTACATACACTGAGGTTGGAGTCATTGAAACTAGTTTACATACACTTAGGTTGGAGTCATTAAAACTCGTTTTTCTACCTCTCCACATATTTCTTGTTAACAAACTATAGTTTTGGCAAGTCGGTTAGGACATCTACTTTGTGCAAGACAAGTCATTTTACAACAAATGTTTACAGACAGATTATTTCACTTATAATTCACTGTATCACAAATACAGAGGGTGAAACGTTTACATACACTAAGTTGACTGTGCCTTTAAACAGCATGGAAAATTCCAGAAAATTATGTCATGGCTTTAGAAGCTTCTGGCATAATTTGAGTCAATTGGAGGTGTACCTGTGGATATATTTCAATGCCTACCTTCAAACTCAGTGCCTCTTTGCTTGACATCATGGGAAAATCTAAAGAAATCAGCCAAGACCACAGAAAAAAAATGTAGACCTCCACAAGTCTGTTTCAAACCATAGGGAGCAATTTCCAAATGCCTGGAGGTACGACATTCATCTGTACAAACAATAGCACGCAAGTATAAACACCATGGGACCACGCAGCCGTCATACCGCTCAGGAAGGAGACGCGTTCTGTCTCCTAGAGATGAACGTACTTTGGTGCGAAAAGTGCAAATCAATCCCAGAACAACAGCAAAGGACCTTTTGAAGGAGGAAACAGGTACAACAGTATCTGTATCCACAGTAAAACGAGTCCTATATCGACATAACCCGAAAGGCCGCTCAGCAAGGAAGAAGCCACTGCTCCAAAACCGTCATAAAAAAGCCAGACTACAGTTTGCAACTGCACATGGGGACAAAGATCGTACTTTTTGGAGAAATGTCCTCTGGTCTGATGAAACAAAAATAGAACTGTTTGGCCATAATGACCATCGTTATGTTTGGAGGAAGAAGGGGGAGGCTAGCAAGCCGAAGAACACCATCCCAACCGTGAAGCACAGGGGTGGCAGCATCATGTTGTGGGGGTGCTTTACTGCAGGAGCGACTGGTGCACTTCATAAAATCGATGGCATCATGAGGCTGGAAAATTATGTGGATATATTGAATCAACATCTCAAGACATCAGTCAGGAAGTTAAAGCTTGGTCAGAAATGGGTCTTCCAAATGGACAATGACCCCAAGCATACTTCCAAAGTTGTGTCTGGCTTAAAGACAACAAAGTCAAGGTATTGGAGTGGCCATCACAAAGTCCTGACCTCAATCCTATAGAACATTTGTGGGCAGAACTGAAAAAGCGTATGCGAGCAAGGAGGCCTACAAACCTGACTCAGTTACACCAGCTCTGTCAGGAGGAAAGGCCTAAAATTCACCCAAATTATTGTGGGAAGCTTGTGGAAGGCTACCCAAAAGGTTTGACCCAAGTTAAACAATTTAAAGGCAATGCTACCAAATACTAATTGAGTGTATGTAAACTTCTGACCCACTGGGAATGTGATGAAAGAAATAAAAGCTGAAATTAATCATTCTCTCTACTATTATTCTGACATTTCACATTATTAAAATAAAGTGGTGATCCTAACTGACCTAAAACAGGGAATTTTTACTAGGATTAAATGTCAGGAATTGTGAAAAACTGAGTTTA
>NC_034188.2:84844805-84877305 GCF_002021735.2 Oncorhynchus kisutch | reverse complement strand
CATTCACATTCACTAGTCTACACACTGACACATTCACTAGAGTCTACACACATTCACATTCACTAGAGTCTACACACATTCACATTCACTAGAGTCTACACACATTCACATTCACTAGAGTCTACACACTGACACGTTCACTAGAGTCTATACACTGACACATTCACTAGAGTCTACACACGGACACATTCACTAGAGTCTATACACTGACACATTCACTAGAGTCTACACACTGACACATTCACTAGAGTCTACACACTGACACATTCACTAGAGTCTACACACATTCACATTCACTAGAGTCTATACACTGACACATTCACTAGAGTCTACACACTGACACATTCACTAGAGTCTACACACATTCACATTCACTAGAGTCTATACACTGACACATTCACTAGAGTCTACACACTGACACATTCACTAGAGTCTACACACATTCACATTCACTAGAGTCTACACACTGACACATTCACTAGAGTCTACACACTGACACATTCACTAGTTTACACACTGATACATTCACTAGAGTCTACACACGGACACATTCACTAGTCTACACACTGACACATTCACTAGAGTCTACACACTGACACATTCACTAGAGTCTACACACTGACACATTCACTAGAGTCTACACACGGACACATTCACTAGAGTCTACACACTGACACATTCACTAGAGTCTACACACTGACACATTCACTAGAGTCTACACACGGACACATTCACTAGAGTCTACACACTGACACATTCACTAGTCTACACACTGACACATTCACTAGAGTCTACACACTGACACATTCACTAGAGTCTACACACATTCACATTCACTAGAGTCTACACACTGACACATTCACTAGAGTCTACACACTGACACATTCACTAGAGTCTATACACTGACACATTCACTAGAGTCTACACACTGACACATTCACTAGAGTCTACAAACATTCACATTCACTAGTCTACACACTGACACATTCACTAGAGTCTATACACTGACACATTCACCAGAGTCTACACACTGATACATTCACTAGAGTCTATACACTGACACATTCACTAGAGTCTACACACTGACACATTCACTAGAGTCTACACACTGACACATTCACTAGTCTACACACTGACACATTCACTAGAGTCTACACACATTCACATTCACTAGAGTCTATATACTGACACATTCACTAGAGTCTACACACTGACACATTCACTAGAGTCTACACACTGACACATTCACTAGAGTCTATACACTGACACATTCACTAGAGTCTACACACTGACACATTCACTAGAGTCTATACACTGACACATTCACTAGTCTACACACTGACACATTCACTAGAGTCTACACACATTCACATTCACTAGCGTCTATATACTGACACATTCACTAGAGTCTACACACTGACACATTCCCTAGAGTCTATATACTGACACATTCCCTAGAGTCTATATACTGACACATTCACTAGTCTACACACGGACACATTCACTAGAGTCTATACACTGACACATTCACTAGAGTCTACAAACATTCACATTCACTAGTCTACACACTGACACATTCACTAGAGTCTACACACTGACACATTCACTAGTCTACACACTGATACATTCACTAGAGTCTATACACTGACACATTCACTAGAGTCTACACACTGACAGATTCACTAGAGTCTACATACTGACACATTCACTAGAGTCTACAAACATTCACATTCACTAGTCTATACACTGACACATTCACTAGAGTCTACACACTGACACATTCACTAGAGTCTACACACTGACACATTCACTAGTCTACACACTGACACATTCACTAGAGTCTAGATACTTACACATTCACTAGTCTACACACTGACACATTCACTAGAGTCTACACACTGACACATTCACTAGTCTACACACTGACACATTCACTAGAGTCTACACACTGACACATTCACTAGAGTCTACACACTGACACATTCACTAGTCTACACACTGACACATTCACTAGTCTACACACTGACACATTCACTAGTCTACACACATTCACATTCACTAGAGTCTAGATACTGACACATTCACTAGAGTCTACACACTGATACATTCACTAGAGTCTATACACTGACACATTCACTAGAGTCTACACACTGACACATTCACTAGAGTCTACACACTGACACATTCACTAGTCTACACACTGACACATTCACTAGAGTCTACACACATTCACATTCACTAGAGTCTATATACTGACACATTCACTAGAGTCTACACACTGACACATTCACTAGAGTCTATATACTGACACATACACTAGAGTCTATATACTGACACATTCACTAGTCTACACACTGACACATTCACTAGAGTCTACACACTGACACATTCACATTCACTAGAGTCTACACACGGACACATTCACTAGAGTCTATACACTGACACATTCACTAGAGTCTACAAACATTCACATTCACTAGTCTACACACTGACACATTCACTAGAGTCTACACACTGACACATTCACTAGTCTACACACTGATACATTCACTAGAGTCTATACACTGACACATTCACTAGAGTCTACACACTGACAGATTCACTAGAGTCTACACACTGACACATTCACTAGAGTCTACAAACATTCACATTCACTAGTCTATACACTGACACATTCACTAGAGTCTACACACTGACACATTCACTAGAGTCTACACACTGACACATTCACTAGTCTACACACTGACACATTCACTAGAGTCTAGATACTGACACATTCACTAGTCTACACACTGACACATTCACTAGAGTCTACACACTGACACATTCACTAGTCTACACACTGACACATTCACTAGTCTACACACTGACACATTCACTAGTCTACACACTGACACATTCACTAGTCTACACACATTCACATTCACTAGAGTCTAGATACTGACACATTCACTAGAGTCTATATACTGACACATTCACTAGAGTCTAGATAACGACACATTCACTAGAGTCTACACACTGACACATTCACTAGAGTCTACACACTGACACATTCACTAGAGTCTACACACTGACACATTCACTAGTCTACACATGGACACATTCACTAGAGTCTACACACATTCACATTCACTAGAGTCTAGATACTGACACATTCACTAGAGTCTATATACTGACACATTCACTAGAGTCTATACACTGACACATTCACTAGAGTCTACACACTGACACATTCACTAGTCTACACACGGACACATTCACTAGAGTCTACACACTGACACATTCACTAGAGTCTATACACTGACACATTCACTAGAGTCTATACACTGACACATTCACTAGAGTCTACACACTGACAGATTCACTAGAGTCAACACACTGACACATTCACTAGAGTCTACAAACATTCACATTCACTAGTCTATACACTGACACATTCACTAGAGTCTACACACTGACAGATTCACTAGAGTCTACACACTGACACATTCACTAATCTACACACTGACACATTCACTAGAGTCTACACACTGACACATTCACTAGTCTACACACTGACACATTCACTAGAGTCTACACACTGACACATTCACTAGTCTACACACTGACACATTCACTAGAGTCTACACACATTCACATTCACTAGAGTCTACACACTGACACATTCACTAGAGTCTACACACTGACACATTCACTAGAGTCTATACACTGACACATTCACTAGAGTCTACACACTGACACATTCACTAGAGTCTACAAACATTCACATTCACTAGAGTCTATATACTGACACATTCACTAGAGTCTACACACTGACACATTCACTAGAGTCTACACACTGACACATTCACTAGAGTCTATACACTGACACATTCACTAGAGTCTACACACTGACACATTCACTAGAGTCTATACACTGACACATTCACTAGTCTACACACTGACACATTCACTAGAGTCTACACACATTCACATTCACTAGCGTCTATATTCTGACACATTCACTAGAGTCTACACACTGACACATTCCCTAGAGTCTATATACTGACACATTCCCTAGAGTCTATATACTGACACATTCACTAGTCTACACACGGACACATTCACTAGAGTCTATACACTGACACATTCACTAGAGTCTACACACTGACACATTCCCTAGAGTCTATATACTGACACATTCCCTAGAGTCTATATACTGACACATTCACTAGTCTACACACGGACACATTCACTAGAGTCTATACACTGACACATTCACTAGAGTCTACAAACATTCACATTCACTAGTCTACACACTGACACATTCACTAGAGTCTACACACTGACACATTCACTAGTCTACACACTGATACATTCACTAGAGTCTATACACTGACACATTCACTAGAGTCTACACACTGACAGATTCCCTAGAGTCTACACACTGACACATTCACTAGAGTCTACAAACATTCACATTCACTAGTCTACACACTGATACATTCACTAGAGTCTATACACTGACACATTCACTAGAGTCTACACACTGACACATTCACTAGAGTCTACACACTGACACATTCACTAGTCTACACACTGACACATTCACTAGAGTCTAGATACTTACACATTCACTAGTCTACACACTGACACATTCACTAGAGTCTACACACTGACACATTCACTAGTCTACACACTGACACATTGACTAGAGTCTACACACTGACACATTCACTAGAGTCTACACACTGACACATTCACTAGTCTACACACTGACACATTCACTAGTCTACACACTGACACATTCACTAGTCTACACACATTCACATTCACTAGAGTCTAGATACTGACACATTCACTAGAGTCTACACACTGATACATTCACTAGAGTCTATACACTGACACATTCACTAGAGTCTACACACTGACACATTCACTAGAGTCTACACACTGACACATTCACTAGTCTACACACTGACACATTCACTAGAGTCTACACACATTAACATTCACTAGAGTCTATATACTGACACATTCACTAGAGTCTACACACTGACACATTCACTAGAGTCTATATACTGACACATACACTAGAGTCTATATACTGACACATTCACTAGTCTACACACTGACACATTCACTAGAGTCTACACACTGACACATTCACATTCACTAGAGTCTACACACGGACACATTCACTAGAGTCTATACACTGACACATTCACTAGAGTCTACAAACATTCACATTCACTAGTCTACACACTGACACATTCACTAGAGTCTACACACTGACACATTCACTAGTCTACACACTGATACATTCACTAGAGTCTATACACTGACACATTCACTAGAGTCTACACACTGACAGATTCACTAGAGTCTACACACTGACACATTCACTAGAGTCTACAAACATTCACATTCACTAGTCTATACACTGACACATTCACTAGAGTCTACACACTGACACATTCACTAGAGTCTACACACTGACACATTCACTAGTCTACACACTGACACATTCACTAGAGTCTAGATACTGACACATTCACTAGTCTACACACTGACACATTCACTAGAGTCTACACACTGACACATTCACTAGTCTACACACTGACACATTCACTAGTCTACACACTGACACATTCACTAGTCTACACACTGACACATTCACTAGTCTACACACATTCACATTCACTAGAGTCTAGATACTGACACATTCACTAGAGTCTATATACTGACACATTCACTAGAGTCTAGATACTGACACATTCACTAGAGTCTACACACGGACACATTCACTAGAGTCTACACACTGACACATTCACTAGAGTCTACACACTGACACATTCACTAGAGTCTACACACGGACACATTCACTAGAGTCTACACACTGACACATTCACTAGTCTACACACTGACACATTCACTAGAGTCTACACACATTCACATTCACTAGAATCTACACACTGACACATTCACTAGAGTCTACACACTGACACATTCACTAGAGTCTATACACTGACACATTCACTAGAGTCTACACACTGACACATTCACTAGAGTCTACAAACATTCACATTCACTAGTCTACACACTGACACATTCACTAGAGTCTATACACTGACACATTCACTAGAGTCTACACACTGATACATTCACTAGAGTCTATACACTGACACATTCACTAGAGTCTACACACTGACACATTCACTAGAGTCTACACACTGACACATTCACTAGTCTACACAGTGACACATTCACTAGAGTCTACACACATTCACATTCACTAGAGTCTATATACTGACACATTCACTAGAGTCTACACACTGACACATTCACTAGAGTCTACACACTGACACATTCACTAGAGTCTATACACTGACACATTCACTAGAGTCTACACACTGACACATTCACTAGAGTCTATACACTGACACATTCACTAGTCTACACACTGACACATTCACTAGAGTCTACACACATTCACATTCACTAGCGTCTATATACTGACACATTCACTAGAGTCTACACACTGACACATTCCCTAGAGTCTATATACTGACACATTCCCTAGAGTCTATATACTGACACATTCACTAGTCTACACACGGACACATTCACTAGAGTCTATACACTGACACATTCACTAGAGTCTACAAACATTCACATTCACTAGTCTACACACTGACACATTCACTAGAGTCTACACACTGACACATTCACTAGTCTACACACTGATACATTCACTAGAGTCTATACACTGACACATTCACTAGAGTCTACACACTGACAGATTCACTAGAGTCTACATACTGACACATTCACTAGAGTCTACAAACATTCACATTCACTAGTCTATACACTGACACATTCACTAGAGTCTACACACTGACACATTCACTAGAGTCTACACACTGACACATTCACTAGTCTACACACTGACACATTCACTAGAGTCTAGATACTTACACATTCACTAGTCTACACACTGACACATTCACTAGAGTCTACACACTGACACATTCACTAGTCTACACACTGACACATTCACTAGAGTCTACACACTGACACATTCACTAGAGTCTACACACTGACACATTCACTAGTCTACACACTGACACATTCACTAGTCTACACACTGACACATTCACTAGTCTACACACATTCACATTCACTAGAGTCTAGATACTGACACATTCACTAGAGTCTACACACTGATACATTCACTAGAGTCTATACACTGACACATTCACTAGAGTCTACACACTGACACATTCACTAGAGTCTACACACTGACACATTCACTAGTCTACACACTGACACATTCACTAGAGTCTACACACATTCACATTCACTAGAGTCTATATACTGACACATTCACTAGAGTCTACACACTGACACATTCACTAGAGTCTATATACTGACACATACACTAGAGTCTATATACTGACACATTCACTAGTCTACACACTGACACATTCACTAGAGTCTACACACTGACACATTCACATTCACTAGAGTCTACACACGGACACATTCACTAGAGTCTATACACTGACACATTCACTAGAGTCTACAAACATTCACATTCACTAGTCTACACACTGACACATTCACTAGAGTCTACACACTGACACATTCACTAGTCTACACACTGATACATTCACTAGAGTCTACACTGACACATTCACTAGAGTCTACACACTGACAGATTCACTAGAGTCTACACACTGACACATTCACTAGAGTCTACAAACATTCACATTCACTAGTCTATACACTGACACATTCACTAGAGTCTACACACTGACACATTCACTAGAGTCTACACACTGACACATTCACTAGTCTACACACTGACACATTCACTAGTCTACACACTGACACATTCACTAGTCTACACACTGACACATTCACTAGTCTACACACATTCACATTCACTAGAGTCTAGATACTGACACATTCACTAGAGTCTATATACTGACACATTCACTAGAGTCTAGATACTGACACATTCACTAGAGTCTACACACTGACACATTCACTAGAGTCTACACACTGACACATTCACTAGAGTCTACACACTGACACATTCACTAGTCTACACATGGACACATTCACTAGAGTCTACACACATTCACATTCACTAGAGTCTAGATACTGACACATTCACTAGAGTCTATATACTGACACATTCACTAGAGTCTATACACTGACACATTCACTAGAGTCTACACACTGACACATTCACTAGTCTACACACGGACACATTCACTAGAGTCTACACACTGACACATTCACTAGAGTCTATACACTGACACATTCACTAGAGTCTATACACTGACACATTCACTAGAGTCTACACACTGACAGATTCACTAGAGTCTACACACTGACACATTCACTAGAGTCTACAAACATTCACATTCACTAGTCTATACACTGACACATTCACTAGAGTCTACACACTGACACATTCACTAGAGTCTACACACTGACACATTCACTAGTCTACACACTGACACATTCACTAGAGTCTAGATACTGACACATTCACTAGTCTACACACTGACACATTCACTAGAGTCTACACACTGACACATTCACTAGTCTACACACTGACACATTCACTAGAGTCTACACACTGACACATTCACTAGTCTACACACTGACACATTCACTAGAGTCTACACACATTCACATTCACTAGAGTCTACACACTGACACATTCACTAGAGTCTACACACTGACACATTCACTAGAGTCTATACACTGACACATTCACTAGAGTCTACACACTGACACATTCACTAGAGTCTATACACTGACACATTCACTAGTCTACACACTGACACATTCACTAGAGTCTACACACATTCACATTCCCTAGAGTCTATATACTGACACATTCCCTAGAGTCTATATACTGACACATTCACTAGTCTACACACGGACACATTCACTAGAGTCTATACACTGACACATTCACTAGAGTCTACAAACATTCACATTCACTAGTCTACACACTGACACATTCAATAGAGTCTACACACTGACACATTCACTAGTCTACACACTGATACATTCACTAGAGTCTAGATACTGACACATTCACTAGTCTACACACTGACACATTCACTAGAGTCTAGATACTGACACATTCACTAGAGTCTACACACTGACACATTCACTAGAGTCTACACACTGACACATTCACTAGTCTACACACTGACACATTCACTAGAGTCTACACACATTCACATTCACTAGAGTCTATATACTGACACATTCACTAGAGTCTACACACTGACACATTCACTAGAGTCTACACACTGACACATTCACTAGAGTCTATACACTGACACATTCACTAGAGTCTACACACTGACACATTCACTAGAGTCTACACACTGACACATTCACTAGTCTACACACTGACACATTCACTAGTCTACACACTGACACATTCACTAGTCTACACACTGACACATTCACTAGTCTACACACATTCACATTCACTAGAGTCTAGATACTGACACATTCACTAGAGTCTATATACTGACACATTCACTAGAGTCTAGATACTGACACATTCACTAGAGTCTACACACTGACACATTCACTAGAGTCTACACACTGACACATTCACTAGAGTCTACACACTGACACATTCACTAGTCTACACATGGACACATTCACTAGAGTCTACACACATTCACATTCACTAGAGTCTAGATACTGACACATTCACTAGAGTCTATATACTGACACATTCACTAGAGTCTATACACTGACACATTCACTAGAGTCTACACACTGACACATTCACTAGTCTACACACGGACACATTCACTAGAGTCTACACACTGACACATTCACTAGAGTCTATACACTGACACATTCACTAGAGTCTATACACTGACACATTCACTAGAGTCTACACACTGACACATTCACTAGAGTCTACAAACATTCACATTCACTAGTCTATACACTGACACATTCACTAGAGTCTACACACTGACACATTCACTAGAGTCTACACACTGACACATTCACTAGTCTACACACTGACACATTCACTAGAGTCTAGATACTGACACATTCACTAGTCTACACACTGACACATTCACTAGAGTCTACACACTGACACATTCACTAGTCTACACACTGACACATTCACTAGAGTCTACACACTGACACATTCACTAGTCTACACACTGACACATTCACTAGAGTCTACACACATTCACATTCACTAGAGTCTACACACTGACACATTCACTAGAGTCTACACACTGACACATTCACTAGAGTCTATACACTGACACATTCACTAGAGTCTACACACTGACACATTCACTAGAGTCTACAAACATTCACATTCACTAGTCTACACACTGACACATTCACTAGAGTCTATACACTGACACATTCACTAGAGTCTACACACTGATACATTCACTAGAGTCTATACACTGACACATTCACTAGAGTCTACACACTGACACATTCACTAGAGTCTACACACTGACACATTCACTAGTCTACACACTGACACATTCACTAGAGTCTACACACATTCACATTCACTAGAGTCTATATACTGACACATTCACTAGAGTCTACACACTGACACATTCACTAGAGTCTACACACTGACACATTCACTAGAGTCTATACACTGACACATTCACTAGAGTCTACACACTGACACATTCACTAGAGTCTATACACTGACACATTCACTAGTCTACACACTGACACATTCACTAGAGTCTACACACATTCACATTCCCTAGAGTCTATATACTGACACATTCCCTAGAGTCTATATACTGACACATTCACTAGTCTACACACGGACACATTCACTAGAGTCTATACACTGACACATTCACTAGAGTCTACAAACATTCACATTCACTAGTCTACACACTGACACATTCAATAGAGTCTACACACTGACACATTCACTAGTCTACACACTGATACATTCACTAGAGTCTAGATACTGACACATTCACTAGTCTACACACTGACACATTCACTAGAGTCTAGATACTGACACATTCACTAGAGTCTACACACTGACACATTCACTAGAGTCTACACACTGACACATTCACTAGTCTACACACTGACACATTCACTAGAGTCTACACACATTCACATTCACTAGAGTCTATATACTGACACATTCACTAGAGTCTACACACTGACACATTCACTAGAGTCTACACACTGACACATTCACTAGAGTCTATACACTGACACATTCACTAGAGTCTACACACTGACACATTCACTAGAGTCTATACACTGACACATTCACTAGTCTACACACTGACACATTCACTAGAGTCTACACACATTCACATTCACTAGCGTCTATATACTGACACATTCACTAGAGTCTACACACTGACACATTCCCTAGAGTCTATATACTGACACATTCCCTAGAGTCTATATACTGACACATTCACTAGTCTACACACGGACACATTCACTAGAGTCTATACACTGACACATTCACTAGAGTCTACAAACATTCACATTCACTAGTCTACACACTGACACATTCACTAGAGTCTACACACTGACACATTCACTAGTCTACACACTGATACATTCACTAGAGTCTATACACTGACACATTCACTAGAGTCTACACACTGACAGATTCACTAGAGTCTACATACTGACACATTCACTAGAGTCTACAAACATTCACATTCACTAGTCTATACACTGACACATTCACTAGAGTCTACACACTGACACATTCACTAGAGTCTACACACTGACACATTCACTAGTCTACACACTGACACATTCACTAGAGTCTAGATACTTACACATTCACTAGTCTACACACTGACACATTCACTAGAGTCTACACACTGACACATTCACTAGTCTACACACTGACACATTCACTAGAGTCTACACACTGACACATTCACTAGAGTCTACACACTGACACATTCACTAGTCTACACACTGACACATTCACTAGTCTACACACTGACACATTCACTAGTCTACACACATTCACATTCACTAGAGTCTAGATACTGACACATTCACTAGAGTCTACACACTGATACATTCACTAGAGTCTATACACTGACACATTCACTAGAGTCTACACACTGACACATTCACTAGAGTCTACACACTGACACATTCACTAGTCTACACACTGACACATTCACTAGAGTCTACACACATTCACATTCACTAGAGTCTATATACTGACACATTCACTAGAGTCTACACACTGACACATTCACTAGAGTCTATATACTGACACATACACTAGAGTCTATATACTGACACATTCACTAGTCTACACACTGACACATTCACTAGAGTCTACACACTGACACATTCACATTCACTAGAGTCTACACACGGACACATTCACTAGAGTCTATACACTGACACATTCACTAGAGTCTACAAACATTCACATTCACTAGTCTACACACTGACACATTCACTAGAGTCTACACACTGACACATTCACTAGTCTACACACTGATACATTCACTAGAGTCTATACACTGACACATTCACTAGAGTCTACACACTGACAGATTCACTAGAGTCTACACACTGACACATTCACTAGAGTCTACAAACATTCACATTCACTAGTCTATACACTGACACATTCACTAGAGTCTACACACTGACACATTCACTAGAGTCTACACACTGACACATTCACTAGTCTACACACTGACACATTCACTAGAGTCTAGATACTGACACATTCACTAGTCTACACACTGACACATTCACTAGAGTCTACACACTGACACATTCACTAGTCTACACACTGACACATTCACTAGTCTACACACTGACACATTCACTAGTCTACACACTGACACATTCACTAGTCTACACACATTCACATTCACTAGAGTCTAGATACTGACACATTCACTAGAGTCTATATACTGACACATTCACTAGAGTCTAGATAACGACACATTCACTAGAGTCTACACACTGACACATTCACTAGAGTCTACACACTGACACATTCACTAGAGTCTACACACTGACACATTCACTAGAGTCTACACACTGACACATTCACTAGTCTACACATGGACACATTCACTAGAGTCTACACACATTCACATTCACTAGAGTCTAGATACTGACACATTCACTAGAGTCTATATACTGACACATTCACTAGAGTCTATACACTGACACATTCACTAGAGTCTACACACTGACACATTCACTAGTCTACACACGGACACATTCACTAGAGTCTACACACTGACACATTCACTAGAGTCTATACACTGACACATTCACTAGAGTCTATACACTGACACATTCACTAGAGTCTACACACTGACAGATTCACTAGAGTCAACACACTGACACATTCACTAGAGTCTACAAACATTCACATTCACTAGTCTATACACTGACACATTCACTAGAGTCTACACACTGACAGATTCACTAGAGTCTACACACTGACACATTCACTAATCTACACACTGACACATTCACTAGAGTCTAGATACTGACACATTCACTAGTCTACACACTGACACATTCACTAGAGTCTACACACTGACACATTCACTAGTCTACACACTGACACATTCACTAGAGTCTACACACTGACACATTCACTAGTCTACACACTGACACATTCACTAGAGTCTACACACATTCACATTCACTAGAGTCTACACACTGACACATTCACTAGAGTCTACACACTGACACATTCACTAGAGTCTATACACTGACACATTCACTAGAGTCTACACACTGACACATTCACTAGAGTCTACAAACATTCACATTCACTAGAGTCTATATACTGACACATTCACTAGAGTCTACACACTGACACATTCACTAGAGTCTACACACTGACACATTCACTAGAGTCTATACACTGACACATTCACTAGAGTCTACACACTGACACATTCACTAGAGTCTATACACTAACACATTCACTAGTCTACACACTGACACATTCACTAGAGTCTACACACATTCACATTCACTAGCGTCTATATTCTGACACATTCACTAGAGTCTACACACTGACACATTCCCTAGAGTCTATATACTGACACATTCCCTAGAGTCTATATACTGACACATTCACTAGTCTACACACGGACACATTCACTAGAGTCTATACACTGACACATTCACTAGAGTCTACACACTGACACATTCCCTAGAGTCTATATACTGACACATTCCCTAGAGTCTATATACTGACACATTCACTAGTCTACACACGGACACATTCACTAGAGTCTATACACTGACACATTCACTAGAGTCTACAAACATTCACATTCACTAGTCTACACACTGACACATTCACTAGAGTCTACACACTGACACATTCACTAGTCTACACACTGATACATTCACTAGAGTCTATACACTGACACATTCACTAGAGTCTACACACTGACAGATTCACTAGAGTCTACACACTGACACATTCACTAGAGTCTACAAACATTCACATTCACTAGTCTACACACTGATACATTCACTAGAGTCTATACACTGACACATTCACTAGAGTCTACACACTGACACATTCACTAGAGTCTACACACTGACACATTCACTAGTCTACACACTGACACATTCACTAGAGTCTAGATACTTACACATTCACTAGTCTACACACTGACACATTCACTAGAGTCTACACACTGACACATTCACTAGTCTACACACTGACACATTGACTAGAGTCTACACACTGACACATTCACTAGAGTCTACACACTGACACATTCACTAGTCTACACACTGACACATTCACTAGTCTACACACTGACACATTCACTAGTCTACACACATTCACATTCACTAGAGTCTAGATACTGACACATTCACTAGAGTCTACACACTGATACATTCACTAGAGTCTATACACTGACACATTCACTAGAGTCTACACACTGACACATTCACTAGAGTCTACACACTGACACATTCACTAGTCTACACACTGACACATTCACTAGAGTCTACACACATTAACATTCACTAGAGTCTATATACTGACACATTCACTAGAGTCTACACACTGACACATTCACTAGAGTCTATATACTGACACATACACTAGAGTCTATATACTGACACATTCACTAGTCTACACACTGACACATTCACTAGAGTCTACACACTGACACATTCACATTCACTAGAGTCTACACACGGACACATTCACTAGAGTCTATACACTGACACATTCACTAGAGTCTACAAACATTCACATTCACTAGTCTACACACTGACACATTCACTAGAGTCTACACACTGACACATTCACTAGTCTACACACTGATACATTCACTAGAGTCTATACACTGACACATTCACTAGAGTCTACACACTGACAGATTCACTAGAGTCTACACACTGACACATTCACTAGAGTCTACAAACATTCACATTCACTAGTCTATACACTGACACATTCACTAGAGTCTACACACTGACACATTCACTAGAGTCTACACACTGACACATTCACTAGTCTACACACTGACACATTCACTAGAGTCTAGATACTGACACATTCACTAGTCTACACACTGACACATTCACTAGAGTCTACACACTGACACATTCACTAGTCTACACACTGACACATTCACTAGTCTACACACTGACACATTCACTAGTCTACACACTGACACATTCACTAGTCTACACACATTCACATTCACTAGAGTCTAGATACTGACACATTCACTAGAGTCTATATACTGACACATTCACTAGAGTCTAGATACTGACACATTCACTAGAGTCTACACACGGACACATTCACTAGAGTCTACACACTGACACATTCACTAGAGTCTACACACTGACACATTCACTAGAGTCTACACACGGACACATTCACTAGAGTCTACACACTGACACATTCACTAGTCTACACACTGACACATTCACTAGAATCTACACACTGACACATTCACTAGAGTCTACACACTGACACATTCACTAGAGTCTATACACTGACACATTCACTAGAGTCTACACACTGACACATTCACTAGAGTCTACAAACATTCACATTCACTAGTCTACACACTGACACATTCACTAGAGTCTATACACTGACACATTCACTAGAGTCTACACACTGATACATTCACTAGAGTCTATACACTGACACATTCACTAGAGTCTACACACTGACACATTCACTAGAGTCTACACACTGACACATTCACTAGTCTACACAGTGACACATTCACTAGAGTCTACACACATTCACATTCACTAGAGTCTATATACTGACACATTCACTAGAGTCTACACACTGACACATTCACTAGAGTCTACACACTGACACATTCACTAGAGTCTATACACTGACACATTCACTAGAGTCTACACACTGACACATTCACTAGAGTCTATACACTGACACATTCACTAGTCTACACACTGACACATTCACTAGAGTCTACACACATTCACATTCACTAGCGTCTATATACTGACACATTCACTAGCGTCTACACACTGACACATTCCCTAGAGTCTATATACTGACACATTCCCTAGAGTCTATATACTGACACATTCACTAGTCTACACACGGACACATTCACTAGAGTCTATACACTGACACATTCACTAGAGTCTACAAACATTCACATTCACTAGTCTACACACTGACACATTCACTAGAGTCTACACACTGACACATTCACTAGTCTACACACTGATACATTCACTAGAGTCTATACACTGACACATTCACTAGAGTCTACACACTGACAGATTCACTAGAGTCTACATACTGACACATTCACTAGAGTCTACAAACATTCACATTCACTAGTCTATACACTGACACATTCACTAGAGTCTACACACTGACACATTCACTAGAGTCTACACACTGACACATTCACTAGTCTACACACTGACACATTCACTAGAGTCTAGATACTTACACATTCACTAGTCTACACACTGACACATTCACTAGAGTCTACACACTGACACATTCACTAGTCTACACACTGACACATTCACTAGAGTCTACACACTGACACATTCACTAGAGTCTACACACTGACACATTCACTAGTCTACACACTGACACATTCACTAGTCTACACACTGACACATTCACTAGTCTACACACATTCACATTCACTAGAGTCTAGATACTGACACATTCACTAGAGTCTACACACTGATACATTCACTAGAGTCTATACACTGACACATTCACTAGAGTCTACACACTGACACATTCACTAGAGTCTACACACTGACACATTCACTAGTCTACACACTGACACATTCACTAGAGTCTACACACATTCACATTCACTAGAGTCTATATACTGACACATTCACTAGAGTCTACACACTGACACATTCACTAGAGTCTATATACTGACACATACACTAGAGTCTATACTGACACATTCACTAGTCTACACACTGACACATTCACTAGAGTCTACACACTGACACATTCACATTCACTAGAGTCTACACACGGACACATTCACTAGAGTCTATACACTGACACATTCACTAGAGTCTACAAACATTCACATTCACTAGTCTACACACTGACACATTCACTAGAGTCTACACACTGACACATTCACTAGTCTACACACTGATACATTCACTAGAGTCTATACACTGACACATTCACTAGAGTCTACACACTGACAGATTCACTAGAGTCTACACACTGACACATTCACTAGAGTCTACAAACATTCACATTCACTAGTCTATACACTGACACATTCACTAGAGTCTACACACTGACACATTCACTAGAGTCTACACACTGACACATTCACTAGTCTACACACTGACACATTCACTAGTCTACACACTGACACATTCACTAGTCTACACACTGACACATTCACTAGTCTACACACATTCACATTCACTAGAGTCTAGATACTGACACATTCACTAGAGTCTATATACTGACACATTCACTAGAGTCTAGATACTGACACATTCACTAGAGTCTACACACTGACACATTCACTAGAGTCTACACACTGACACATTCACTAGAGTCTACACACTGACACATTCACTAGTCTACACATGGACACATTCACTAGAGTCTACACACATTCACATTCACTAGAGTCTAGATACTGACACATTCACTAGAGTCTATATACTGACACATTCACTAGAGTCTATACACTGACACATTCACTAGAGTCTACACACTGACACATTCACTAGTCTACACACGGACACATTCACTAGAGTCTACACACTGACACATTCACTAGAGTCTATACACTGACACATTCACTAGAGTCTATACACTGACACATTCACTAGAGTCTACACACTGACAGATTCACTAGAGTCTACACACTGACACATTCACTAGAGTCTACAAACATTCACATTCACTAGTCTATACACTGACACATTCACTAGAGTCTACACACTGACACATTCACTAGAGTCTACACACTGACACATTCACTAGTCTACACACTGACACATTCACTAGAGTCTAGATACTGACACATTCACTAGTCTACACACTGACACATTCACTAGAGTCTACACACTGACACATTCACTAGTCTACACACTGACACATTCACTAGAGTCTACACACTGACACATTCACTAGTCTACACACTGACACATTAACTAGAGTCTACACACATTCACATTCACTTGAGTCTACACACTGACACATTCACTAGAGTCTACACACTGACACATTCACTAGAGTCTATACACTGACACATTCACTAGAGTCTACACACTGACACATTCACTAGAGTCTACAAACATTCACATTCACTAGTCTACACACTGACACATTCACTAGAGTCTATACACTGACACATTCACTAGAGTCTACACACTGATACATTCACTAGAGTCTATACACTGACACATTCACTAGAGTCTACACACTGACACATTCACTAGAGTCTACACACTGACACATTCACTAGTCTACACACTGACACATTCACTAGAGTCTACACACATTCACATTCACTAGAGTCTATATACTGACACATTCACTAGAGTCTACACACTGACACATTCACTAGAGTCTACACACTGACACATTCACTAGAGTCTATACACTGACACATTCACTAGAGTCTACACACTGACACATTCACTAGAGTCTATACACTGACACATTCACTAGTCTACACACTGACACATTCACTAGAGTCTACACACATTCACATTCCCTAGAGTCTATATACTGACACATTCCCTAGAGTCTATATACTGACACATTCACTAGTCTACACACGGACACATTCACTAGAGTCTATACACTGACACATTCACTAGAGTCTACAAACATTCACATTCACTAGTCTACACACTGACACATTCAATAGAGTCTACACACTGACACATTCACTAGTCTACACACTGATACATTCACTAGAGTCTATACACTGACACATTCACTAGAGTCTACACACTGACACATTCACTAGAGTCTACACACTGACACATTCACTAGTCTACACACTGACACATTCACTAGAGTCTAGATACTTACACATTCACTAGTCTACACACTGACACATTCACTAGAGTCTACACACTGACACATTCACTAGTCTACACACTGACACATTCACTAGAGTCTACACACTGACACATTCACTAGAGTCTACACACTGACACATTCACTAGTCTACACACTGACACATTCACTAGTCTACACACTGACACATTCACTAGTCTACACACATTCACATTCACTAGAGTCTAGATACTGACACATTCACTAGAGTCTACACACTGATACATTCACTAGAGTCTATCCACTGACACATTCACTAGAGTCTACACACTGACACATTCACTAGAGTCTACACACTGACACATTCACTAGTCTACACACTGCACACATTCACTAGAGTCTACACACATTCACATTCACTAGAGTCTATATACTTGACACATTCACTAGAGTCTACACACTGACACATTCACTAGAGTCTATATACTGACACATACACTAGAGTCTATATACTGACACATTCACTAGTCTACACACTGACACATTCACTAGAGTCTACACACTGACACATTCACATTCACTAGAGTCCTACACACGGACACATTCACTAGAGTCCTATACACTGACACATTCACTAGAGTCTACAAACATTCACATTCACTAGTCTACACTGACACATTTCACTAGAGTCTACACACTGACAACTTCACTAGTCTACACACTGATACATTCACTAGAGTCTATACACTGACACATTCACTAGAGTCTACACACTGACAGATTTCACTAGAGTCTACACACTGACACATTCACTAGAGTCTAAAACATTCACATTCACTAGTCTATACACTGACACATCACTAGAGTCTACACACTGACCACATTCACTCGAGTCTACACACTGACACATTCACTAGTCTACCACACTGACACATTCCCTTAGTCTACACACGACACATTCACTAGTCTACACACTGACACATTCACTAGTCTACACACATTCACATTCAATAGAGTCAGATACTCTGACACATTCACTAGAGTCTATATACTGCACATTCACTAGAGTCTAGATACTGACACATTCACTAGAGTCTACACATGACACATTCACTAGAAGTCTACACACTGACACATTTCACTAGAGTCTACACACTGACACATTCACTAGTCTACACATGGGACCACTTCACTAGAGGTCTACACACATTTCACATTCACTAGAATAGGTCTAGATACTGGGACACATTCACTAGAGTCTATATACTGACACATTCACTAGAGTCTACACACTGACACATTCACTAGAGTCTACACACTGACACATTCACTAGTCTACACACTGACACATTCACTAGAGTCTACACACTGACACATTCACTAGAGTCTATACACTGACACATTCACTAGAGTCTATACACTGACACATTCACTAGAGTCTACACACACACACATTCACTAGAGTCTACACACTGACACATTCACTAGAGTCTACAAACTGACACATTCACTAGTCTACACACTGACACATTCACTAGAGTCTACACACTGACACATTCACTAGAGTCTACACACTGACACATTCACTAGTCTACACACTGACACATTCACTAGAGTCTACACACTGACACATTCACTAGTCTACACACTGACACATTCACTAGAGTCTACACACTGACACATTCACTAGAGTCTACACACTGACACATTCACTAGAGTCTACACACTGACACATTCACTAGTCTACACACTGACACATTCACTAGAGTCTACACACTTACACATTCACTAGTCTACACACTGACACATTCACTAGAGTCTACACACTGACACATTCACTAGTCTACACACTGACACATTCACTAGAGTCTACACACTGACACATTCACTAGAGTCTACACACTGACACATTCACTAGTCTACACACTGACACATTCACTAGTCTACACACTGACACATTCACTAGTCTACACACATTCACATTCACTAGAGTCTAGATACTGACACATTCACTAGAGTCTACACACTGATACATTCACTAGAGTCTATACACTGCACATTCACTAGAGTCTACACACTGGACACATTCACTAGAGTCTACACACTGACACATTCACTAGTCTACACACTGACACATTCACTAGAGTCTACACACATTCACATTCACTAGAGTCTATATACTGACACATTCACTAGAGTCTACACACTGACACATTCACCTAGAGTCTATATACTGGACACATACACTAGAGTCTATATACTGACCACATTCACTAGTCTACACACTGACACATTCACTAGAGTCTACACACTGACACATTCACATTCACTAGAGTCTACACACGGACACATTCACTAGAGTCTATACACTGAACACATTCACTAGAGTCTACAAACATTCACATTCACTAGTCTACACACTGACACATTCACTAGAGTCTTACACACTGACACATTCACTAGTCTACACACTGATACATTCACTAGAGTCTATACACTGACACATTCACTAGAGTCTACACACTGACAGATTCACTAGAGTCTACACACTGACACATTCACTAGAGTCTACAAACATTCACATTTCACTAGTCTATACACTGACACATTCACTAGAGTCTACACACTGACACATTCACTAGAGTCTACACACTGACACATTCACTAGTCTACACACTGACACATTCACTAGTCTACAACACTGACACATTCATAGTCTACACACTGACACATTCACTAGTCTACACACATTCACATTCACTAGAGTCTAGATACTGACACATTCACTAGAGTCTATATACTGACACATTCACTAGAGTCTAGATACTGACACATTCACTAGAGTCTACACACTGACACATTCACTAGAGTCTACACACTGACACATTCACTAGAGTCTACACACTGACACATTCACTAGTCTACACATGGACACATTCACTAGAGTCTACACACATTCACATTCACTAGAGTCTAGGATACTGACACATTCACTAGAGTCTATATACTGACACATTCACTAGAGTCTATACACTGACACATTCACTAGAGTCGACACACTGACACATTCACTAGTCTACACACGGACACATTCACTAGAGTCTACACAACTGACACATTCACTAGAGTCTATACACTGACACATTCACTAGAGTCTATACACTGACACATTCACTAGAGTCTACACACTGACAGATTCACTAGAGTCTACACACTGACACATTCACTAGAGTCTACAAACATTCACATTCACTAGTCTATACACTGACACATTCACTAGAGTCTACACACTGACACATTCACTAGAGTCTACACACTGACACATTCACTAGTCTACACACTGACACATTCACTAGAGTCTAGATACTGACACATTCACTAGTCTACACACTGACACATTCACTAGAGTCTACACACTGACACATTCACTAGTCTACACACTGACACATTCACTAGAGTCTACACACTGACACATTCACTAGTCTACACACTGACACATTCACTAGAGTCTACACACATTCACATTCACTAGAGTCTACACACTGACACATTCACTAGAGTCTACACACTGACACATTCACTAGAGTCTATACACTGACACATTCACTAGAGTCTACACCACTGACACATTCACTAGAGTCTACAAACATTCACATTCACTAGTCTACACACTGACACATTCACTAGAGTCTATACACTGACACATTCACTAGAGTCTACACACTGATACATTCGCTAGAGTCTATACACTGACACATTCACTAGAGTCTACACACTGACACATTCACTAGAGTCTACACACTGACACATTCACTAGTCTACACACTGACACATTCACTAGAGTCCTACACACATTCACATTCACTAGAGTCTATATACTGACACATTCACTAGAGTCTACACACTGACACATTCACTAGAGTCTACACACTGACACATTCACTAGAGTCTATACACTGACACATTCACTAGAGTCTACACACTGACACATTCACTAGAGTCTATACACTGACACATTCACTAGTCTACACACTGACACATTCACTAGAGTCTACACACATTCACATTCCCTAGAGTCTATATACTGACACATTCCCTAGAGTCTATATACTGACACATTCACTAGTCTACACACGGACACATTCACTAGAGTCTATACACTGACACATTCACTAGAGTCTACAAACATTCACATTCACTAGTCTACACACTGACACATTCAATAGAGTCTACACACTGACACATTCACTAGTCTACACACTGATACATTCACTAGAGTCTATACACTGACACATTCACTAGAGTCTACACACTGACAGATTCACTAGAGTCTACACACTGACACATTCACTAGAGTCTACAAACATTCACATTCACTAGTCTATACACTGACACATTCACCAGAGTCTACACACTGACACATTCACTAGAGTCTACACACTGACACATTCACTAGTCTACACACTGACACATTCACTAGAGTCTAGATACTTACACATTCACTAGTCTACACACTGACACATTCACTAGAGTCTACACACTGACACATTCACTAGTCTACACACTGACACATTCACTAGAGTCTACACACTGACACATTCACTAGAGTCTACAAACATTCACATTCACTAGTCTACACACTGACACATTCAATAGAGTCTACACACTGACACATTCACTAGTCTACACACTGATACATTCACTAGAGTCTATACACTGACACATTCACTAGAGTCTACACACTGACACATTCACTAGAGTCTACACACTGACACATTCACTAGTCTACACACTGACACATTCACTAGAGTCTAGATACTTACACATTCACTAGTCTACACACTGACACATTCACTAGAGTCTACACACTGACACATTCACTAGTCTACACACTGACACATTCACTAGAGTCTACACACTGACACATTCACTAGAGTCTACACACTGACACATTCACTAGTCTACACACTGACACATTCACTAGTCTACACACTGACACATTCACTAGTCTACACACATTCACATTCACTAGAGTCTAGATACTGACACATTCACTAGAGTCTACACACTGATACATTCACTAGAGTCTATACACTGACACATTCACTAGAGTCTACACACTGACACATTCACTAGAGTCTACACACTGACACATTCACTAGTCTACACACTGACACATTCACTAGAGTCTACACACATTCACATTCACTAGAGTCTATATACTGACACATTCACTAGAGTCTACACACTGACACATTCACTAGAGTCTATATACTGACACATACACTAGAGTCTATATACTGACACATTCACTAGTCTACACACTGACACATTCACTAGAGTCTACACACTGACACATTCACATTCACTAGAGTCTACACACGGACACATTCACTAGAGTCTATACACTGACACATTCACTAGAGTCTACAAACATTCACATTCACTAGTCTACACACTGACACATTCACTAGAGTCTACACACTGACACATTCACTAGTCTACACACTGATACATTCACTAGAGTCTATACACTGACACATTCACTAGAGTCTACACACTGACAGATTCACTAGAGTCTACACACTGACACATTCACTAGAGTCTACAAACATTCACATTCACTAGTCTATACACTGACACATTCACTAGAGTCTACACACTGACACATTCACTAGAGTCTACACACTGACACATTCACTAGTCTACACACTGACACATTCACTAGTCTACACACTGACACATTCACTAGTCTACACACTGACACATTCACTAGTCTACACACATTCACATTCACTAGAGTCTAGATACTGACACATTCACTAGAGTCTATATACTGACACATTCACTAGAGTCTAGATACTGACACATTCACTAGAGTCTACACACTGACACATTCACTAGAGTCTACACACTGACACATTCACTAGAGTCTACACACTGACACATTCACTAGTCTACACATGGACACATTCACTAGAGTCTACACACATTCACATTCACTAGAGTCTAGATACTGACACATTCACTAGAGTCTATATACTGACACATTCACTAGAGTCTATACACTGACACATTCACTAGAGTCTACACACTGACACATTCACTAGTCTACACACGGACACATTCACTAGAGTCTACACACTGACACATTCACTAGAGTCTATACACTGACACATTCACTAGAGTCTATACACTGACACATTCACTAGAGTCTACACACTGACAGATTCACTAGAGTCTACACACTGACACATTCACTAGAGTCTACAAACATTCACATTCACTAGTCTATACACTGACACATTCACTAGAGTCTACACACTGACACATTCACTAGAGTCTACACACTGACACATTCACTAGTCTACACACTGACACATTCACTAGAGTCTAGATACTGACACATTCACTAGTCTACACACTGACACATTCACTAGAGTCTACACACTGACACATTCACTAGTCTACACACTGACACATTCACTAGAGTCTACACACTGACACATTCACTAGTCTACACACTGACACATTCACTAGAGTCTACACACATTCACATTCACTAGAGTCTACACACTGACACATTCACTAGAGTCTACACACTGACACATTCACTAGAGTCTATACACTGACACATTCACTAGAGTCTACACACTGACACATTCACTAGAGTCTACAAACATTCACATTCACTAGTCTACACACTGACACATTCACTAGAGTCTATACACTGACACATTCACTAGAGTCTACACACTGATACATTCACTAGAGTCTATACACTGACACATTCACTAGAGTCTACACACTGACACATTCACTAGAGTCTACACACTGACACATTCACTAGTCTACACACTGACACATTCACTAGAGTCTACACACATTCACATTCACTAGAGTCTATATACTGACACATTCACTAGAGTCTACACACTGACACATTCACTAGAGTCTACACACTGACACATTCACTAGAGTCTATACACTGACACATTCACTAGAGTCTACACACTGACACATTCACTAGAGTCTATACACTGACACATTCACTAGTCTACACACTGACACATTCACTAGAGTCTACACACATTCACATTCCCTAGAGTCTATATACTGACACATTCCCTAGAGTCTATATACTGACACATTCACTAGTCTACACACGGACACATTCACTAGAGTCTATACACTGACACATTCACTAGAGTCTACAAACATTCACATTCACTAGTCTACACACTGACACATTCAATAGAGTCTACACACTGACACATTCACTAGTCTACACACTGATACATTCACTAGAGTCTATACACTGACACATTCACTAGAGTCTACACACTGACAGATTCACTAGAGTCTACACACTGACACATTCACTAGAGTCTACAAACATTCACATTCACTAGTCTATACACTGACACATTCACCAGAGTCTACACACTGACACATTCACTAGAGTCTACACACTGACACATTCACTAGTCTACACACTGACACATTCACTAGAGTCTAGATACTTACACATTCACTAGTCTACACACTGACACATTCACTAGAGTCTACACACTGACACATTCACTAGTCTACACACTGACACATTCACTAGAGTCTACACACTGACACATTCACTAGAGTCTACACACTGACACATTCACTAGTCTACACACTGACACATTCACTAGTCTACACACTGACACATTCACTAGTCTACACACATTCACATTCACTAGAGTCTAGATACTGACACATTCACTAGAGTCTACACACTGATACATTCACTAGAGTCTATACACTGACACATTCACTAGAGTCTACACACTGACACATTCACTAGAGTCTACACACTGACACATTCACTAGTCTACACACTGACACATTCACTAGAGTCTACACACATTCACATTCACTAGAGTCTATATACTGACACATTCACTAGAGTCTACACACTGACACATTCACTAGAGTCTATATACTGACACATACACTAGAGTCTATATACTGACACATTCACTAGTCTACACACTGACACATTCACTAGAGTCTACACACTGACACATTCACATTCACTAGAGTCTACACACGGACACATTCACTAGAGTCTATACACTGACACATTCACTAGAGTCTACAAACATTCACATTCACTAGTCTACACACTGACACATTCACTAGAGTCTACACACTGACACATTCACTAGTCTACACACTGATACATTCACTAGAGTCTACAAACATTCACATTCACTAGTCTATACACTGACACATTCACTAGAGTCTACACACTGACACATTCACTAGAGTCTACACACTGACACATTCACTAGTCTACACACTGACACATTCACTAGAGTCTAGATACTGACACATTCACTAGTCTACACACTGACACATTCACTAGAGTCTACACACTGACACATTCACTAGTCTACACACTGACACATTCACTAGTCTACACACTGACACATTCACTAGTCTACACACTGACACATTCACTAGTCTACACACATTCACATTCACTAGAGTCTAGATACTGACACATTCACTAGAGTCTATATACTGACACATTCACTAGAGTCTAGATACTGACACATTCACTAGAGTCTACACACTGACACATTCACTAGAGTCTACACACTGACACATTCACTAGAGTCTACACACTGACACATTCACTAGTCTACACATGGACACATTCACTAGAGTCTACACACATTCACATTCACTAGAGTCTAGATACTGACACATTCACTAGAGTCTATATACTGACACATTCACTAGAGTCTATACACTGACACATTCACTAGAGTCTACACACTGACACATTCACTAGTCTACACACGGACACATTCACTAGAGTCTACACACTGACACATTCACTAGAGTCTATACACTGACACATTCACTAGAGTCTATACACTGACACATTCACTAGAGTCTACACACTGACAGATTCACTAGAGTCTACACACTGACACATTCACTAGAGTCTACAAACATTCACATTCACTAGTCTATACACTGACACATTCACTAGAGTCTACACACTGACACATTCACTAGAGTCTACACACTGACACATTCACTAGTCTACACACTGACACATTCACTAGAGTCTAGATACTGACACATTCACTAGTCTACACACTGACACATTCACTAGAGTCTACACACTGACACATTCACTAGTCTACACACTGACACATTCACTAGAGTCTACACACTGACACATTCACTAGAGTCTACACACTGACACATTCACTAGTCTACACACTGACACATTCACTAGTCTACACACTGACACATTCACTAGTCTACACACATTCACATTCACTAGAGTCTAGATACTGACACATTCACTAGAGTCTATATACTGACACATTCACTAGAGTCTAGATACTGACACATTCACTAGAGTCTACACACTGACACATTCACTAGAGTCTACACACTGACACATTCACTAGAGTCTACACACTGACACATTCACTAGTCTACACATGGACACATTCACTAGAGTCTACACACATTCACATTCACTAGAGTCTAGATACTGACACATTCACTAGAGTCTATATACTGACACATTCACTAGAGTCTATACACTGACACATTCACTAGAGTCTACACACTGACACATTCACTAGTCTACACACGGACACATTCACTAGAGTCTACACACATTCACATTCACTAGAGTCTATACACTGACACATTCACTAGAGTCTACACACATTCACTAGAGTCTACACACTGACACATTCACTAGAGTCTACACACAGACACATTCACTAGAGTCTACACACTGACACATTCACTAGTCTATACACTGACACATTCACCAGAGTCTACACACTGACACATTCACTAGAGTCTAGATACTGACACATTCACTAGAGTCTAGATACTGACACATTCACTAGAGTCTACACACTGACACATTCACTAGTCTACACACTGACACATTCACTAGAGTCTAGATACTGACACATTCACTAGAGTCTAGATACTGACACATTCACTAGAGTCTACACACTGACACATACACTAGAGTCTACACACTGACACATTCACTAGTCTACACACTGACACATTCACTAGAGTCTAGATACTGACACATTCACTAGAGTCTACACACTGACACATTCACTAGAGTCTACACACTGACACATTCACTAGTCTACACACTGACACATTCACTAGAGTCTACACACTGACACATTCACTAGAGTCTACACACTGACACATTCACTAGTCTACACACTGACACATTCACTAGAGTCTACACACTGACACATTCACTAGAGTCTACACACTGACACATTCACTAGAGTCTACACACTGACACATTCACTAGAGTCTACACACTGACACATTCACTAGAGTCTACACACTGACACATTCACTAGAGTCTACACACTGACACATTCACTAGAGTCTACACACGGACACATTCACTAGAGTCTACACACTGACACATTCACTAGAGTCTACACACTGACACATTCACTAGAGTCTACACACTGACACATTCACTAGAGTCTACACACTGACACATTCACTAGAGTCTACACACATTCACATTCACTAGAGTCTACACACTGACACATTCACTAGAGTCTACACACTGACACATTCACTAGAGTCTACACACTGACACATTCACTAGAGTCTACACACTGACACATTCACTAGAGTCTACACACTGACACATTCACTAGAGTCTACACACTGACACATTCACTAGAGTCTACACACTGACACATTCACTAGAGTCTACACACATTCACATTCACTAGAGTCTACACACTGACACATTCACTAGAGTCTACACACTGACACATTCACTAGAGTCTACACACTGACACATTCACTAGAGTCTACACACTACCAATGAATGAACTATAGAAGGGTACATTCTGAAGAGCTTCACTGTGTAGAACATGTTTGGTAGCTCTGTGGGTTACATTGTGTAGTTGTCAGCTAAGGGCTTGGTGATTGGTTGTATATTGGATGCATGCTGTGAACTGCAGACTACTCTTCAGGTAGGCTGTGCTTAGTCTTCCCAGAAGAAAAACGGACAAAAATGAGCTAATTCGCCAACACTGGCACTTTTATGTCAGATATATATTAAATAAGTTGCTTATTCTTGTTCAATAAAGAAGATAAAAGGTGTTTTGATTCATGGCCAATCTCTTCTCTCGGTACAGTACACTTCAGTCCTGAATTCCACTGATACAGTGTTTTGATAGATTGAACGAATCAGTATGAGAAATCCCTGCTAAGAATTAACTGCCCCGTTGTAAATGTACAATTACCGAACCGGTTAGCGCTTAGACATCCAGTCGATTTACGGTTGTTCTGCGGGACGGTCGATAAGTACCTCACTGCGGTTCTGGCTTTCTCCATTGCTAATTGGCTGAGAGGGAGGACACAAAGTGTGTGTGTGTGTGTGTGTGTGTGTGTGTGTGTGTGTGTGTGTGTGTGTGTGTGTGTGTGTGTGTGTGTGTGTGTGTGTGTGTGTGTGTGTGTGTGTGTGTGTGTGTGTGTGTGTGTGTGTGTGTGTGTGTGTGTGTGTGTGTGTGTGTGTTTTCCTCATGCTACTTGGCTAGTAAAACAGACAACAGAAGTGAGGGAGAAACTGATCAGTGTAAACTGATCCATCAACACTTTCTGACCTGGTATTTTTAGTTCAACTCCCATCCTCTCTCCTGTGTCTCCTGTGTCTCCCTGGTGTCAGCTGTGTCTCCTGTGTCTCCTGTGTCTCCTGTGTCTCCCTGGTGTCAGCTGTTTCTCCTGTGTCTCCTGTGTCTCCTGTGTCTCCCTGGTGTCAGCTGTTTCTCCTGTGTCTCCTGTGTCTCCCTGGTGTCTCCCTGGTGTCTCCTGTGTCTCCCTGGTGTCTCTTGTGTCTCCCTGGTGTCTCCTGTGTCTCCTGTGTCTCCCTGGTGTCAGCTGTGTCTGCTGTGTCTCCCTGGTGTCAGCTGTGTCTCCTGTGTCTCCTGTGTCTCCCTGGTGTCAGCTGTGTCTCCTGTGTCTCCCTGGTGTCAGCTGTGTCTCCTGTGTCTCATGTGTCTCCTGTGTCTCCCTGGTGTCAGCTGTGTCTCCTGTGTCTCCTGTGTCTCCCTGGTGCCAGCTGTGTCTCCTATGTCTCATGTGTCTCCATGGTGCCAGCTGGAGGAGGGGTTATCAGGGTTTGGGACGGTCAATCAGACATAACATACAGCTGTAGTGTAGCTGGTCTGTAGATGGGGGAAGAAGGGACAGTGTATTAAAAGTGAACAGAGTGTGTTTGTGTTAGTTAGCGGGACTGGGCTGGTTCTCAGATCAGACAGGTGGAGGGGGCAGTAGGACAGGACAGGGCTGGTTCTCAGAGCAGACAGGTGGAGGGGGCAGTAGGACAGGACAGGGCTGGTTCTCAGAGCAGACAGGTGGAGGGGGCAGTAGGACAGGACAGGGCTGGTTCTCAGAGCAGACAGGTGGAGGGGGCATTAGGACAGGACAGGGCTGGTTCTCAGAGCAGACAGGTGGAGGGGGCAGTAGGACAGGACAGGGCTGGTTCTCAGAGCAGACAGGTGGAGGGGGCAGTAGGACACGACAGGGCTGGTTCTCAGAGCAGACAGGTGGAGGGGGCAGTAGGACAGGACAGGGCTGGTTCTCAGAGCAGACAGGTGGAGGGGGCAGTGGGACAGGACAGGGATGAGGTCTCAGAGCAGACAGGTGGAGGGGGCAGTAGGACAGGACAGGGATGAGGTCTCAGAGCAGACAGGTGGAGGGGGCAGTAGGACAGGACAGGGCTGGTTCTTAGAGCAGACAGGTGGAGGGGGCAGTAGGACAGGACAGGGCTGGTTCTCAGAGCAGACAGGTGGAGGGGGCAGTGGGACAGGACAGGGATGAGGTCTCAGAGCAGACAGATGGAGGGGGCAGTAG
>NC_034188.2:84837305-84839805 GCF_002021735.2 Oncorhynchus kisutch | reverse complement strand
GCTTCTGTCTCTGTTTCAGGTACCTGGGTAACGTTTGGTGGTCAGATTACAGACGAGGTAAGACCATTTCCTAACATTTTTTTCTAATTGGTTTCACGGAGACAGGAAATGGATACAGTCTTTAACCTCTGGTTTCTACTGCTCTACATCTACTCTTATCTTCAGCAGACACAAAGTTAGTTATGTGTTTCAGAGTGTGCTCGCTGTAAAATCTCTGCGTTCCACTTAGATGTGTGGTAGGGCCAGCCTGCCCTGCGGTCTGCGTAATGTAGTCCCCTTAGCTACGGCACAGAGAGAGAGACACAAGGACAGAGAGAGAGACTCAGGGACCAAGCGAGAGACACAGGGACGGAGCACGGTGGCTAGGAAAAACTCCCTAGAAAGGAGGAACCAGGCTATGTGGGGTGGCCAGTCCTCTTCTGGCTGTGCCGGGTGGAGATTACAACAGAACATGGCCAAGATGTTCAAATGTTCATAAATGACCAGCATGGTCAAATAATAATAAGGCAGAACAGTTGAAACTGGAGCAGCAGCACGGCCAGGTGGACTGGGGACAGCAAGGAGTCATCATGTCAGGTAGTCCTGAGGCATGGTCCTAGGGCTCAGGTCCTCCGAGAGAGAGAAAGAAAGAGAGAAAGAGAGAATTAGAGAGAGGACACTTAAATTCACACAGGACACCGAAAGATAGATAGATAGATAGATAGCGACAGAGAGAGACACACAGGGACAGAGAGAGACGCACAGGGACAGATAGATAGCGACAGAGAGACACACAGGGACAGATAGATAGCGACAGAGAGAGACACACAGGAACAGAGAGAGACGCACAGGGACAGATAGATAGCGACAGAGAGACACACAGGGACAGATAGATAGTGACAGAGAGAGAGACACAGGGAAGTTGTGGGAAGTTGAAGGTTGTATAAATAGATCCTTGCTAGAACACCCTACATGGCCCTACATTAGTACGTGTATTTATTATGGATCCCCATTAGTTCCTGCCAAAGGAGCAGCTACTCTTCCTGGGGTTTATTATGGTTCCCCATTAGTTCCTGCCAAGGCAGCAGCTACTCTTCCTGGGGTTTATTATGGATCCCCATTAGTTCCTGCCAAAGGAGCAGCTACTCTTCCTGGGGTTTATTATGGATCCACATTAGTTCCTGCCAAAGGAGTAGCTACTCTTCCTGGGGTTTATTATGGATCCACATTAGTTCCTGCCAAAGGAGCAGCTACTCTTCCTGGGGTTTATTATGGTTCCCCATTAGTTCCTGCCAAAGGAGCAGCTACTCTTCCTGGGGTTTATTATGGATCCACATTAGTTCCTGCCAAAAGAGCAGCTACTCTTCCTGGGGTTTATTATGGTTCCCCATTAGTTCCTGCCAAAGGAGCAGCTACTCTTCCTGGGGTTTATTATGGATCCCCATTAGTTCCTGCCAAAGGAGTAGCTACTCTTCCTGGGGTTTATTATGGATCCCCATTAGTTCCTGCCAAAGAAGCAGCTCCTCTTCCATGGGGTACAGCAAAGTGTAGGCAGTTGTAAAAAAAAATTTAACATTACAATACATTCGCAAAATATTTCCCAACACATTAAGTTAGCCCTCGGGCTCTTACACCTCTACCACACAAAATCTATGGGTACATTTGAATTTTTAACTAGGCAAGTTAGTTAAGAACAAATTCTTATTTACATTGACGGCCTAGGAACAGTGGGTTAACTGTCTTGTTCAGGGGCATAACGACAGATTTTTACCATGTCAGCGCGGGGATTCGATCCACCAACCTTTCGGTTACTGGCCCAAAGCTCTGACCACTAAACTAAGTCTGCTGTCTCAGTTTGAATGATGGCAAATTGCATATACTCCACCATGTTATGAAGAGTGATCAGATGAATTGCAATTTATTGTGAAGTCCCTCTTTGCCATGCAAATTAACTGAATCCCCCCAAAAACATTTCCACTGCATTTCAGCCCTGCCACAAAAGGACCAGCTGGCATCATGTCAGTGATTCTCTCGTTAACACAGGTGTGAGTGTTGACGAGGACAAGGCTGGAGATCACTCTGTCATGCTGATTGAGTTCGAATAACAGACTGGAAGCTTCCAGGGAGGGTGGTGCTTGGAATCATTGTTTTCCTCTGTCAAGCATAGTTACCTGCAAGGACACATGTGCCGTCATCATTTCATTTGCTTCACAGGCAAGGATTTTGCTGCCAATAAGATTGCACCTAAATCAACCATTTTTCGGATCATCAAGAACTTCAAGGAGAGCGGTTAAATTGTTGTGAAGAAGGCTTCAGGGTGCCCAAGAAAGTCCAACAAGCACTAAAGTTGATTCAGCTGCAGGAATGGGGCAACACCAGTACAGAGCTTGATCAGGAATGGCAGCAGGCAGGTGTGAGTGCATCTGCACGCACAGTGAGGCGAAGACTTTTGGAGGATGGCCTGGTGTCAAGAAGGGCAGCCAAGAAGCCACTTCTCTCCAGGAAAAACATCAGGGACAGA
>NC_034188.2:84802305-84832305 GCF_002021735.2 Oncorhynchus kisutch | reverse complement strand
GCAAACTTAATGATGGTGTTGGAGTCGTATTGTCCATGCAGTTGTGGGTGAACAGGGAGTACAGGAGGGGACTAAGCCGACGTGAGTGCTACGGGTGCTAATCATTTAGGCAGGTTACCTTCATTTCCATGGACACAGGGACTATGGTGGTCTGCTTGAAACATGCAGGTATTACAGACTCAGGCGTCAGAGCGTCAGAGCCGGTGTAGTAGGATTCATCCTGTATTTATGTTTTGCTTGTTTGATGGTTCAGGACTTCAGGTTCAGGACTTCTTATAAGCGTCCAGATTTAGAGTCCCGTTCATTGAAAGTGGCAGCTCTAGCCTTTAGCTCGATATGGATGTTGCCTGTAACCTATGGCTTCTGGTTGGGATTATGTACGTACGGTCACCCTGGGGGCGACGTCGTCGATGCACTTATTGATGAAGCCGATGACTGAGGTGGTATACTCCTCAATGTCATTTGATGAATCCCGGGAATATATTCCAGTCTCTGCAAGCAAAACAGTCCTACAGTGCAGCGTCTGCGTCATCTGACCACTTCCTAATTGAGCGAGTCACTGGTACTTCCTGCTTCAGTTCTTGCTTTTAAGCAGACATCAGGAGAATAGAATGATGGTCTTCTTCTTTTTATTCAGTTTAGTCACATGATTTCTCATTTTGCAGTATGTTTGCTAATCGGATGTGCAGCCAGACCTATTTCCTATAAATTTTTCCTCATCCCTTTCAACCATACAATTTTTAAATTCCTCATCTATCCACAGGGATTTTTCCGTTTTCACAGTCATTTTCTTAATGGGTACATGCTTATTAGTGACTGGGATAAGCAATTTCATGAAAGTTCTCTTCATTACACACCACAGAGCAACAAATATTCTTTACATCAACAACATAGGAATCACTACAAACTTATTGTATGAACTCTTAGAAATTATATTAGGCCCAGCCTCTGGACGTTTGGTTTTCCTAGATATGGCTACTATATTGTGATCACAACATCCGATGGATCTGGATACTGCTTTCAAGCACATTTCTGCAGCATTAGTAAAGATGTGATCAATACATGTTGATGATTTCATTCCTGTGCTGTTTGTAACTACTGTGGCAGGCACTACAGTGGTACCTCCTTTAAAAGTTGCGTCAGACTGCGGCACACCCTGCGTGCTGCTGCAGCATTCTGTGGCACATCATTTAATTCTCAGACATTTTTTTTGTTACTGCAAGGTATTGCTAGTTTGACCACCAGAGAGCATCTTTGAGAAGCGTTTGATAGTATTCTGTATTGGCATTACCAGAGAATTTAAAAACTTTTTCGTAATAACATAGTATATGGGATTGATTTTAGGAAATTTGGCTTAATTAATTTAATTAATATTATGGTGCTTCTATTCATAGAAAAAAAATGAATTCCGTTAGGTTAGGATGGTATGGAAAATATGGCGATGTACAACATGATGGTCGGGAGTAGGCTACAGGATTGGAGGATTCTAAATTGTTTGCCTTCATTAGACAACTTTGTTGCAATATTTCTGTAAATCAGTGTCATTTATACCCATAGTAATTTGTTATGGATCCAAAACTAAATCAACATTTGCATTCTGAAAGAGTATTTTGTATCATTATTTTATTAACAAAATGTGTTTCTTTGTTTATTAGGCTACAGTGCAGTCTACAATACATAATGTAGTAAACATTGGAAAATGCCTATTTCCTTACATAAGGGAGAGCAGGCCTAGTCTGTACTACAGAATGCAGGGCACGCGGGGGACCGGTGTTATTTCATAGTTGTGATGTCTTCACTATTATTCTACAATTTAGAAAATAGTAAAAAATAAAGAGAATTCCTTGAATGAGTAGGTGTGTCCAAGCTTTTGATTGGTACTTGCTAAATTAATTGGAATAATATTAAGGTGTTTCTATTCCATGAAAAACGAAACCCTCTTGGTTTCCGTTAGGATGGAATGGAAAATATTCGCTAGAGTATTTTTTATCATTATTCTATTAACAAAATGTGTTTATTTGTTTATGAGGCTACTGTGCAGTATACAATGCATACTGTAGTAAACATGGGAAAGTACCTAATTCCTTACATAATGGAGAGCAGGCCATGTCTGTACTACAGAATGTGGGCACGTGGGAGACCAGGGTTCAAATCCCTGTTGGGGAGAAAGGAGTAGGTTGTCCTTGTAAATAGGAATTTGTTCTTTATTTCAGAGTTGTGATGTCTTCACTATTATTCTACAATGTAGAAAATAGTAAAAATACAAAACAATCCTGAAATTAGTAGGTGTGTCCAAACTTTTGACTGGTACTTGCTGGAACGGAAAATGACGGTGGGCAGTACAGTACTGGGCTATTTACGAGGAAGGAGTACGCTGTCCTTGTAAATAGGAATGTGTTCATAACTAACTTAGTGAAATAAAGGTTACACTAAGAGCATTGCATTTCTGCACCCTAATTTTCGAATTCTTGTCTAACCAATATCCAAATTGAGATTAAGTGAAATATAAACATCTGCATTTGAATGTTCTTTTTTTCCATTCTTTTATTTTATTAACAAAAGCATAAAGATGTTGATGAAGAAATACTGTACTGCTGTTTTTAGTTAGAAATGTAACACTTGGGGGGTGGGGGGCTACTGTCACACGCTGACTTTAGATATCTCTGTTTTCTATATATTTTGTTTAGGTCAGGGTGTGACTAGGGTGGGTACTCTAGGTTTTTGTATGTCTAGGGTTTTTTGTATGTCTAGAGTTTTTGTATGTCTATTTTGGCCTGATATGGTTCCCAATCAGAGATAGCTGTTTATCGTTGTCTCTGATTGGGGATCATATTTAGGCAGGCCTTTTTTCCCACTTTCTGGTGTGGGATCTTGTCTATGTGTAGTGCCTGTCAGCACTATATTGTATAGCTTCACGTTTCGTTTGTTATTTTGTTATTTCGGTGTTCATTCTTTTAATAAAGAGAATGTACGCATACCACTCTGCGCCTTGGTCTCCTTCATACGAGGAACGTGACACAAAGCTGGCAAGACATTCAATAACGTCATCTTCACAGACGAATCAACCGTTTCCCTTGAGCAATTTGCTCAAAATTGCTACAAAAGAAAGGAAGAAGATCAAGAAGATGAATTAACAAAGCATAAAGATGTTGATGAAGAAATGCTGTTTTGAGTTAGAAATGTAACACTTAAGCATCAACTACATTGCAAGTTGAGGGATTTTCACAACAGTAGCCGGTCTTTAAAAAGCCTGTTGTCCTGCTAATAGGAATCATTTGCATGATTGGCTACATTTTTTTATTTTAACCACAATGTCACACATAATTTGTATCTATCTGCTATGCTTGTGAAAAACAAATAATAATACGTTTTCCCCCTTTCCACGTTAAAGATTCCAATTGATAAAGTGTTTTTAGCCACAATCGGCCCCAACCCCAATTAAGAAATTTGGGCACAGTCGATAGCGTGCTGGACTTCGGGCTAGAATGTTGAGGGTTCAAAACCTGCTCCCTGCTTGCTATAACGACTGAGTTTGATACACCTGGTATTGGATATGTGTCACGCCCTGACCTGAGATATCTCTGTTTTCATTATGTTTTGGTTAGGTCAGGGTGTGACTAGGGTGGGTACGCTAGTTTTTGTATTGTCTAGTTTTTTTGTATGTCTAGGGTTTTTGTAGGTCTAGGTGATTTGTATGTCAATGGTGGCCTGATATGGTTCCCAATCAGAGATAGCTGTTTATCGTTGTCTCTGATTGGGGATCATATTTAGGTAGCCATTTCCCTTTGGTGTTTGTGGGATCTTGTTTATGTGTAGTTGCTTGTCAGCACTCGTTTGTATAGCTTCACGGTTTGTTTTGTTATTTTGTTAGTTTGTTCAGTGTTCATTCTTTAAATAAATAAGAATGTATGCATACCACGCTGCGCCTTGGTCCGATCCTTATAACGAACGTGGCAATATGGCTGAAAAAAAACTTCCTAATTAGCGATTTTTGTAAATTTACTTTGTCAAAAATATATGCACAATCGTTTGTCTCTACATTAACTAACATATTCCTCTCAATTGTAAATGTTTTGCTTGACTCGTTATGACGTTACATCGAAATACATTTGCTTCCCCGTAATGTTTTGTCAGCCATCTTTGCTGAAGTCACCAGGGACGGGTGGTCCTCTTCAAATTCCTCATTGGAACCACTCGATATGATTGATCATATAAAAACCTTGGGACCCAAATGCATAATGAGTGCTCTAACTCCCCCTTGTGGTGGTCAGGAGCAATGAAGCCGTGACGCTGGGTACCTCTAAGTCCGACGGTGTAAGATCTCAACTTTTAAAATAAAAAGAGGAACCACTGTAGTTACAGTTCGAAGTGGGCAGCCTGATGAAAACCAGTCAATATTTAAATCACCCCAAAAATATACCTTTCTGTTGATATCACACACATTATCCAGATACTGACTGTTAGCAGTTGGTGGTCTATAGCAGCTTCCCACCAGAACGGGCTCTAGGTGAGGCAGATGAACCTGTAGCCATATTACTTCAACAGTATTTAACATGAGAGCCTCTCTAATATTTACAGGAATGTGTTTCTGAATATAAACAGCAACACCTCCTCCTTTGGCATTTATTTTCTGTAAATGTGATAACCATGTATTGCTATCACTGTATCATGAAGGTATTGTCTAAGTGAGTTTCAGTGATTGTCAGAATAACAATATCATCTGTTACCAGAAATGATTGATTTCATGAACCTTGTTTATTAAGCTACATATGTTAACGTGGGCTATTTTTAAACACTTTTCTGGGATGCTTGACTGTTTTCATTGCTTTTACTGGGAAGCTTAGTAGAGGTAGACATGCTCATGTTATTTATGTTAGTGCAGGGTGAGCTGCACACAGTGGACTTCCTACTAGGACACACCGCCTCAGTGCTAACAGTATCAATCTGGTTCATAGGCACATGATTACTGCATACAACAGCTGTGGGATCAGCAGAGGCATTCAGGTCAGTTAGAGGGACATAAATTATGTTCCTTACATTGTGTCTTCCAAAGCCCCTGGGATAATGTACATTTGCTGAAGCATTATGACAACACAATGGTTGGGATTAAATGAGCCGGGTTTGGGTCATTGACTCCTCTGTCACACACACGTGTGCTGTGGAAACCCATACAGACAGTTCTGCAGAAGGGACATCCCACCATGCGCACGCACACACACGCACACACACGCATACGCGCACACACACACACACGCACACACACACACACACAGGCTTGCTTTTAGACAACAGCATCCCTGTCCCCATTGCCTGTTCCTCCCATCTCCTTGTTCAGTCAACCCTGCCTTGGGTCCCATCCAGTGTCCATGTCTGTCCCTCAGCCCCTAAACCCACTCATACTCTGTCACACACGACACATTAACACACAATCACAGCTGTCCCTGCCTTAGGACCCATCCGAAGCACGTACTTACCCTCCCGATCATCACGATCTCCAATCCACACACCATTCCATTGGGTTCAAAAGAATCCCTGCCTCTTTGGAACTACCCTGTTCACCCCTATAAGCATAGCAACAACCCCAAGCCATACCTAAAGCCCCATCCAATCCCTCTGCCCTCGTCCTTGTCTTCTCTGGACACTCTCTTCTTAATTCACCATCTCCATAGTAACCAGAGACTCTTTATGCCTTCAACCTAGGTGGCTCGAGCCCTGAATGTTGTTTGGCTGACAGTCGTGGTATATCAGACCGTATACCACGTGTATGACAAAACATTTATTTTTACAGCTCTTGTTACGTTGGTAACCAGTTTATAAAAGCAATAAGGCACCTCGGGGGTTTGTGGTATATGGCCAATATACCACAGCTAAGGACTGTATCCAGGCACTCCTTTGCATCGTGCGTAAGAACAGCCCTTAGCCATGGTATATTGGCCATATATTTTTTTTTTACCTTTATTTAACTAGGCAAGTCAGTTAAGAACAAATTCTTATTTTCAATGATGGACTCAGAACAGTGGGTTAACTGCCTGTTCAGGGGCAGAACGACAGATTTGTACCTTGTCAGCTCGGGGGTTTGGACTTGCAACCTTCCGGTTACTAGTCCAACGCTCTAACCACTAGGCTACGCTGCCGCCCCAAATAGTACACCCCCTCGTGCCTTATTGCTTAATTAGACCCTGACCTAAGGTTTGAGTGGCTCTATGCAACACCCTTAAACAACTACCTAATTAAGAAAACATTATTCTTTAAGGGAAATCCTTAAGATGTTTTATGCAAACGGGCCATGGTCCCTGCCCTCGTCTGGCGACATTACAGTACACTCGTCTCCATCCCTGTCACTATTACACACACACGCGCACACACACAAACGCGCACGGGCGCACACACACACACACACACCAATAACATGGTGTCTCAGCATTGTGTCACCATAGACTAGGGAGGCGAGGCCTCTGTGTGACTCAGACCCCACACTCCCCTGTAACTGATGATTAGCTCTATCTGTCACAGGACAAGGGGTGTTAGGTTGACAGTGAGGTTTAGGGTTAGATTTTAGGGTGAGGTTTAGGTTGAGGTTTATGTCTAGGGTGAGGTTTAGGGTTAGGTTTAGGTTTAGGTTTAGGGTGAGGTTTAGGGTTAAGTTTAGGTTTAGGGTTAGGGTTACTGTTTGTGCTGGTATCAAACCTTGGGTTGCACGGGCCTATTGCAACTTCTCGCTCCGTCTGCATATTACAAGTCAGTCCGAAGAGGTCAAGGGAACATGTGGCCTGAAAGATCAATGGAGGCCGAGAGCTCGGAGGGGTCACCCTGCGACGGTTCAATGAAACGAAGACAACAATGAGATGAAGACGACAATGAGAGGAAGACAAGGAACTGATTACATTCTGAGGGTAAAAAATTTGAAAATACAGTAAGAAGAAGAAGCATTCATATATAAATAATTGAATAAACAAACAACATAGTAAAGAATGAAAGATCACACCAAGGGATTAAGGGATTAAGGGATTAAGAGCTGCAAAACAAGTGTTGACGGTGTGGCTGGTTTCTATGTCGTGACTTAGTGTGTTTCTATGTCGTGACTTAGTGTGTTTCTATGTCGTGACTTAGTGTGTTTCTATGTCGTGACTTAGTGTGCGTCTTATGACAGGAGGTGCTCATGAATAGTCATGAGTTATGGGGTAGAACTGGAGGTTTGTGCTTGTGGATTTTGAGTATGTTGGAGTTTTCTATAGTGCTGTTGTTCAATATGTGGTTTAGAGGAAGGTCGGATAGGAATAATCCAATCAAATCACATTTTATTGGTCACACACACCCTGTTTATGTTATTACAGGTGTAGCGAAATGTGTTTCTAGCTCCGACAGTGCAGTGTCATGACGTTGGCCTCTTTGGGTATAGCAAGCCCCATCTCCCTCTCCCTGCCTCCCCCTTTCCTCCTTCAACTAGGTTGCTGTGGTCAGAGAGACGTTGTAAATTCCTGAGGATCTCCTCATGGACACACAGTACAGAGAGAGTACATTTTCATAGAGAACAAAGCAATTCCTTCCACCTCACAGAACTTGAGGTACGAACAAATTGCATGTTCAGGAGAAAGTATAAAAGATCGGTGAAGAATCCAGCTACGAACTGGTCCATTTGTCACAATTTGGGGAAACTCATGGGAGACGGTGTGGCCACATTACCATAATAGCCTCAGATATGAGGTTTACATCTAATTGTTGTATAAGATGAATGAGTGAGTATGATACTGTTTGTAAAATTGTGTAATATGATTTTGGACTATTTAATGAAGGAAAACTCAAAAAGGGGATTGGAGTTAACTAAATCAGAGGACCGCCCCTGAGCCCATTTAGGGTCAGGCGTCCTGGGACAGCCCTTTTCTGCCTTCCGAATAAAACAAAACAGCAGACTGAGCTTACCTCAATTACGAGATGGCTAAAGGTTGCAGACCATTTTTTTCTCCATTAGGAGAGTACAAAGGTTGTAGACCATTGCTGAATATTTTAACCATACCACATGGTTAAACTCTTAGACTATCGATACCGCCAGAATAAGAACAAGTCTTTGATATTAATTACGGTATCATTGAACGCGAAGAACGACAACCGCCGAAACATCCATTCTATAACGAAATGAATGAATGTCACTCTGAAATATACAGAATAACCACAAACGAGAGAGAGAGGGAGAGAGATGGACAATTCCACAAAAGAAACTTTTCACCAACGACACACTGAGCGTAAATATATATATTGATTGCAATTGTTCCTGAATGAGTGAGCGTTCATGTGCAAAGGATTAGCATTTCAATTGTTATAATTATTAACTCTGTAGTGACTTCTTAGTCGACCCACAACTCCCCTTTTGTCTAACAAGCCTCCATGCCGGTTTAGCCCACTAGGGCACATTCTCCTATCATTTCTTGTAACCACATTTACCTTGTTTGTTTGTTTGTTTATGCATTTCTGTGAATTACTTAGTTAGTAATAAATAAATGATTTAAGACAATTGATGTATGGATGACTCATAGTGAAGACTGGGTTTGTGCAGATAACCAACTATTTGCGACGTTTGGAATGAGACTAACGTGAGGTAAAGTAAATAATTCATTAATTCGAAGACGAATTGATCAGATAAAATATCTGAAAAGTTATTTTAGGAAATTATAACTTTGTAATCTGAATATTTTTCCTTGGTGCTAGTAGACTTCCTAGTAATTATGGTTACATGGTTAATCAGTCTAATCGCGTAATACTAATTTCAGAGAATCTTTGATAAAAACTATGTCTTCAGTTAATGATTGTAAAGACACAACAGCAGTAATATCTAACAAGTAGTATCTAACAATTCCACAACAACTACCTAATACACACAAATCTAAGTAAAGAATGGAATTGAGAATATATAAATGAACGAGCAAAGTAAGAACGGCACAGACTAAGGTCTGGGTGGAGGGCAGGGAAGGGGTGAGGGATATGGACAGGGGGTCTGGGTGGAGGGCAGGGAAGGTGTGGGGGATAGGGACAGGGGGTCTGGGTGGAGGGAAGGGAAGGGGTGGGGGATAGGGACAGGGGGTCTGGGTGGAGGGCATGGAAGGTGTGCGTGCCTAGATTAGGAAAACGGTTCAGATTAGGTGTGGAATGTTCCAGGTCAGGGTTCAGTGTCAGGTCCAGGTTCTGCAAGGAGAGTTATGGAGGTTAAGGTTAGGGTTAAATGTCTGATCTAGGCCTGTGGTCCTGTCAGGAGCAGGTGGGTTAGGGGGACAGGCAATATGTTGTTGGTAAGGCCTGCCATAGTGTTAAGGTTAGGGGGACAGGCAATATGTTGTTGGTAAGGCCTGCCAGTGTGTTAGGGTTAGGGGGACAGGCAACATGTTGTTGGTAAGGCCTGCCAGTGTGTAAGGTTAGGAGGACAGGCAACATGTTGTTGGTAAGGCCTGCCAGTGTGTTAGGGTTAGGAGGACAGGCAATATGTTGTTGGTAAGGCCTGCCAGTGTGTTAGGGTTAGGAGGACAGGCAACATGTTGTTGGTAAGGCCTGCCAGTGTGTTAGGGTTAGGAGGACAGGCAATATGTTGTTGGTAAGGCCTGCCAGTGTGTTAGGGTTAGGGGGACAGGCAACATGTTGTTGGTAAGGCCTGCTAGTGTGTTAGGGTTAGGAGGACAGGCAATATGTTGTTGGTAAGGCCTGCCAGTGTGTTCACCTTTATATACCTCAATGACGTCTTTGAGTATCCCCTCTTCCCCAGTGCACCAAAGAGGGTCTCTGTGGCTGAATGAATGTATATCTGTTGTGTACACAGTCTATGGAATGGGATGAGTTGATACTTGACAATGCCAGTGAATGTATGATGCTTGGGGTGGTAGCTGGATTTGTGGAGTAGGGTGTGTGTGTGTCTGTCCTTGAAGTATAGTTGTGTGTGTAGGGAGACTATGTGTGTGTCTGTCCTTGAAGTATAGGTTTGTGTGTAGGGAGACTATGTGTGTGTCTGTCCTTGAAGTATAGTTGTGTGTGTAGGGAGACTATGTGTGTGTCTGTCCTTGAAGTATAGTTGTGTGTGTAGGGAGACTATGTGTGTGTCTGTCCTTGAAGTATAGTTGCGTGTGTAGGGAGACTATGTGTGTGTCTGTCCTTGAAGTATAGTTGTGTGTGTAGGGAGACTCTGTGTGTGCCAGTACATGGGAAAAAAAGACTGTTGTGTCCAATTAATTGATTGTGTTGACGAGGGAGGATGGCATATTTGACTGTTATGATAGGATGATGGTTGTTGAAAATGTCAATGAATGTTGAAAAGTATACCAGATCATGTTCCAACACCCTGAAGATATCATCCAGGTATCATCTATAAAACAATGGGCATTTAGTCAAGGCTGTCAACCCCAGTCTGCCATATAAATGTCATTAGTCAGAGAGAACGTCTTACCCATCGCTGTCCCACCAATCTCTAGGTCGTGATGGTAATTGAATGTGAAATCATCATTTTTTTTAAAGCCAAATTGTTAGGGCTGTAGGAGGTGTGAGTATGATCTCTCTGGATCAGGATATCTCCAGAGTCGACAGCTGCCAAGACTGATGAGATGTCTATGTTGGTGAATAAGTATGCATGTGCTGGGACTGGAATGGTGTGGACTCTATGAAGTGGTACGTGTTCTTAAGGTAACTGGGGTGCCTTTGTGAGATGGGATTGAGGAAGTAGTCAACTAATTCAACTGCTGGTGAGGACTCACTCCCACAGTCTGACACAATCAGTCTTCCCTTTCAGGACTTCAAAAGGGACTGTCCAGGTATCTGGTGCTTGGTGGATCTTAGAGAGGAGATAGACGCGTCTCTGGGTGGGTCTGGTCCATCTAGATATTCCCTTTTGTCTACAGTATGTGTAATGCATTTATTTCCATAGAGGTCTGCTATTATTTGTTCGCTTCAAAGAGGTACTGCTGGTTTCCATTATTATTATCTTGGACTTTGTCTGCTGGGTATCCGTGATTATTATCTTGGACTTTGTCTGCTGGTTATCCATGATTATTATCTTGGACTTTGTCTGCTGGTTATCCATGACTATTATCTTGGACTTTGTCTGCTGGTTATCCATGACTATTATCTTGGACTTTGTCTGCTGGTTATCCATGACTATTATCTTGGACTTTGTCTGCTGGTTATCCATGATTATTATCTTGGACCTTGTCTGCTGGTTATCCATGACTATTATCTTGGACCTTGTCTGTTGGTTATCCATGATTATTATCTTGGAGACTTTGTCTGCTGGTTCTATGGTTATGTGTTTGTGTTTCCCTCATTTGGCTATGGCTTGTTAGGGGTTAAGGGTTAGATGTTAGGGATTAGAATTTAGGGGTTGTCTTTCTTCTAATGTCATGTTATATAGTGAGGTTATGGTAGAGGTATGGGAGTCTCTGATCATTAGTGTGTTGGTTTTGATGAGGTTATGGTGGAGGTATGGGAGTCTCTGATCATTAGTGTGTTGGTTTTGATGAGGTTATGGTAGAGGTATGGGAGTCTCTGATCATTAGTGTGTTGGTTTTGATGAGGTATGGGAGTCTGATCATTAGTGTGTTGGTTTTGATGATGTTATGGTAGAGGTATGGGAGTCTCTGATCATTAGTGTGTTGGTTTTGATGAGGTTATGGTAGAGGTATGGGAGTCTCTGATCATTAGTGTGTTGGTTTTGATGAGGTATGGGAGTCTCTGATCATTAGTGTGTTGGTTTTGATGAGGTTATGGTAGAGGTATGGGAGTCTCTGATCATTAGTGTGTTGGTTTTGATGAGGTTATGGTAGAGGTATGGGAGTCTCTGATCATTAGTGTGTTGGTTTTGATGATGTTATGGTAGAGGTATGGGAGTCTCTGATCATTAGTGTGTTGGTTTTGATGAGGTTATGGTAGAGGTATGGGAGTCTCTGATCATTAGTGTGTTGGTTTTGATGAGGTTATGGTAGAGGTATGGGAGTCTCTGATCATTAGTGTGTTGGTTTTGATGATGTTATGGTAGAGGTATGGGAGTCTCTGATCATTAGTGTGTTGGTTTTGATGAGGTTATGGTAGAGGTATGGGAGTCTCTGATCATTAGTGTGTTGGTTTTGATGATGTTATGGTAGAGGTATGGGAGTCTCTGATCATTAGTGTGTTGGTTTTGATGAGGTTATGGTAGAGGTATGGGAGTCTCTGATCATTAGTGTGTTGGTTTTGATTATTTTCCGAATTGGTACTGATATTGTCTGTTGTTTGGGTTCCATCTAGATGGGGCAGTGAATGGTAGGGTCAGGTAGTCAGATTTATAATCAAAATAGGCTAGTAGTTTGAGAGATACCCAGGTTGACATTTATATATAAATAAATATAAATAAATACATTATTGCATAGTTTTAAAAAAGGTCAAATAAAAATATATATAAATACAGGCAGCCATTTTGAATGAGTACCATATTTAGAAGAGTTGGTCAGATTACACACACAACACACAAACACAGGCAAAACTTGTGTGATTTAAAATTGTTTTGAGTGGTGTAGTAGGAAAGTCTCACAGCAGCTCCAACACCTCATCATCTTCAGAGTATATGAACACACACAGCACCTGTTGTGGAGCAGGGGGCTCTGTGTAGTCTGTTTGTGTTTGTGAACAGAGCCCCAGGACCAGCTTGCTTAGGGGACACTTCTCCAGGTGCATCTCTCTGTAGGTGATGGCTTTGTTATAGAAGGTTTGGGAATCTCTTCCTTTTAGGTGGTTGTAGAATTTAACGTCTCTTTTCTGGATTTTGATCATTAGCGTGTATCGGCCTAATTCTGCTCTGCATTCATTATTTGGTGTTTTATGTTGTACACGGAGGATGTGTTTTTGCAGAATTCTGCATGCAGAGTCTCAATTTGATGTTTGTCCCATTTTGTGAATTCTTGGTTGGTGAGCGGACCCCAGAACTCACAACCATGGGGCAATGGGTTTTATGACTGATTCAAGTATTTTTAGCCAGATCCTAATTGGTATGTCGAATGTTATGTTCCTTTTGATGGCCTAGAAGGCGCCTCATGCCTTGTCTCTCAGATCGTTCACAGCTTTGTGGAAGTTACCTGTGGCGCTGATGTTTAGGTATCGTTTTTTGTTTTTTGCTTGAGGTGTCTAGACACAATTTGTATTTGTGGTCCTGGTGACTGGACCTTTTTTGGAACCCCATTATTTTTGTCTTACTGAGATTTACTGTCAGGGCCCAGGTCTGGCAGAATCTGTGCAGAAGATCTAGGTGCAGCTGCAGGCCCTCCTTGGTTGGGGACAGAAGAACCAGATCATCAGCAAACAGTAGACATTTGACTTCAGATTCTAGTAGGGTGAGGCTGGGTGCTGCAGACTGTTCTAGTGCCCGCGCCAATTAGTTGATACATATGTAGAGTGTCACGAACCGGCTCAACGCCCGTAACAAAGGGAGACAACGTGGAGATAAGGAGTAACAAAATATATATTTATTAACTAAAGCAACTAAGGAAAATATACAATGGTGTGTGTAATCAGTAATCAGTAGTGTAAGTGAGTGTTTTACATGCCTGAATGTGATAATGCAGGGTGTTGAAAGGTGCCAAAGCAAACAAACAAACAAACATGCCACCAAGAACCACAACACAATCTACAAAGGTGTCTGCATGGAGAGAGTCTCCTCCATGAATGGGGAAGTGGTGTATTTATCCTGGGAGACACCGGGCCCAGGTGTTTCCCATAAAGCTGACGACCCTCCCAACTCCGCCCACCAGCATCCTAATAAGGAAATAACAGAGAGAGAATACAGCAGACAGAGTGGGAGGGTCGTCACATCCCCCCCCATAAAACCGGGGACCAACAAGGACCCCGGAACAAAATACCAGCCTAAGTTCCAAATTGACACAGCTTCTGCGCCACAAATTGACGAGGGGTTATGTGTTCACACCTCCACCTGCACCAACCAACCTCCTCCCCAGACCTCAGCAACCTTTGTGCATAGGAAGCAATATTTAAGAGGAAAGAAGAACACACGACCAGGAGAGAACAGACAGGAAAGATAGAACATGACAACCCGAAACAATGGTCAGTCACGTAAACATTTAGGAACAGGGCGCACGAGAGAGCGCATCAGCAATCACGTTTTCAGTCCCCCGGATGTGCCTCACATCGAGATGGAATGATTGTAAAAATAAACACCATCGCATTATCCTCTGGTTTGGACACATCATGGACCTCAAAAAAGTGAGGGGGTTATGGTCGGTGTAGACCACAATGGGCACAACCCCCGACCCGACATACACTTCGAAGTGTTGTAGCGCCCAAATGAGTGCTAGCGCTTCCTTTTCAATAACCGAATAGTTCAACTGATAATCGTTAAACTTTTTGGAAAAGAAACTAACAGGCCTCTCAATCCCAGACACATCTGCTTGCAGCAAAACTGCACCTGCCCCCACATGACTAGCATCCACCTGCAAGGTAAATGACAAATCCACGCGAGGAGCAGCCAGCACCGGAGTTGAGGTCAGCAACCTCTTTGCATCTTCAAAAGCGTGTTGACAACGAGTAGACCAAACGTAAACAGCCTTAGCTTTCAGCATATCTGTCAAGGGAGCGACCACAGTAGAGAAGTTCCTACAAAAACTACGGTAATACCCAATCATGCCCAAGAAACGCATCAGTTCCTTTTTAGTAGTTGGTGGTGGAAAAGCATCAATAGCCACCACTTTAGCCCGAACAGGACGCACTTCACCCTGCCCAACCACTTTTCCAAGGTATGTAACGGTCGCCTGAGCAAACTCACATTTAGCCAGATTGATTGTGAGGCGACCCGCAGTCAGACGTTCGAACAAGGCTTGAATACGGGACAGATGTTCTTCCCAAGTATCTGCATATATTACTACATCGTCCAAATAAACAGCGCACCCGGTCAGACCGGCGACAACCCTGTTCATAAGTCGCTGAAAAGTGGCAGGTGCATTGCGCAGACCGAAACTCATAACCGAATACGAGTACAGACCAAAGGGTGTAATAAAGGCAGAGATTTCACGTGCCCTACTCGTCAGTGGCACCTGCCAATAGCCTTTTAACAGGTCAAATTTGCTCACAAACTTAGCTGCACCGACTTGATCAACACAGTCCTCCATCCGAGGAAGAGGAAATGAATCTGGCTTTGTGACACCGTTTACCTTACGGTAGTCCGTACAAAAACGGTTTGTTCCATCCGGTTTACTGACCAAGATACAGGGAGAAGCCCAACTGGAGAAAGAAGGCTCTGCTATCTTACTCTCCAGCATGTACTTGACCTCAGCATCCAGACAACGTAGTTTCTCTGAAGAAACTCTATAGAACCGCTGACGAATGGGGTCAGCACCTCCAATGTCAATATCATGTTCTATTAAGTTTGTACGTGTAGGTGTATCAGAAAACAAACCTGGAAATCTCTGAATAAGACCAACCATCTCTTTCCGCCCATCAACAGGTAGGTGAGTGAGAAGACTGTCTAAAATATCCAGTGTTTCTGAATTTTTCAATCTACCCTGCAATATACAATCGTCAGGACCAGGAACATCTTCCTCCTCATGCACAGAACTAGCAGGACAAGAACACAAGGAAACAACGGTATCAGCCAAAAGAACAGGTTTACCGTCCTCTGTAGAATCCCACTGTTCAGTCTCAGAGGAACGTGCATAATAAGGTTTTAACAGATTTACATGGCACAGCTGGTGTGCTTTCCTCCGTTCTGGAGTGGCAACTAGATAATTTTGCTCAGTGTACTGGCGCACCACTGTATATGGACCTTGAAACTTGGCTTGAAAAGGAGAACCAACAATTGGCAGCAGAGCAAGAACCTGGTCACCTGGAATAAAGTGACGAGGCTCAGTTCGGCGATCAAATATGCCCTTCATCCTCTCCTGTGAAGATGATAACTTCTCTTTAGCCATTTCACCAGCGGCGTACAGTCGTCGCCGGAAATCACACACATATGATAATAGGGACTGAGGAGGCTCGGGAGACTTCCAGTCATCCTGGAGAACAGATAAAAGTCCACGCACCCTATGTCCAAACACAAGGTCATTTGGACTGAAACCTGTGCTCTCCTGTGAAACTTCCCTAGCGGCTAACAGTAACCAAGGCAACCCCTCCTCCCAATCCTTATCCATCTCAGTACAATAAGCTCTCAACAAAGACTTAAGTGTTTGATGGAAACGTTCCAGTGCTCCTTGACTTTGCGCGTGATAGGCGCTAGACAAATTGTGTTTAATATGGAGCTGTTGAAGAACCTGACTAAACAGATTAGAGGTAAAATTAGATCCTTGATCACTCTGAATGACCTTAGGGATTCCAAACAATGAGAGAAACTGAGTCAAAGCTTTTAACACCGATTTAGTCGTGATAGATCGGAGAGGATAGGCAGCAGGAAACCTAGTGGTCTGACACATCACAGTGAACAGGTAACTGCTACCCTTTTTAGAACGAGGCAGAGGGCCCACACAGTCAATAATCAGATACTCAAAAGGTTGGCTGAGTACAGGAATAGGAAACAATGGTACTGGTTTAATAGCTTGATTAGGCTTACCAGTTAATTGACAGGTGTGACAAGTTTTGATAAAATCAGAAACATCCCTCTTTAATCTAGGCCAAAAGAAATGTCTTAATATGCGATTGTAGGTTTTCCTCACCCCCATATGTCCAGCAACATCGCTGTGAGAAGTTTCCAACACCAACTCACGAAGCTTAACTGGTACAACAACCTGACTAATTGCCTCCCCCAGAAAACAACTATCATGAGACAACCACTTTCTCATCAGGACATCCTCTTGGAGAAAATAGCCATGGGCGACATCTCCCAACTGTTCTACAGGCACAATTTGATCACGCAACTCTTCCAATGTGGGGTCATCCCGTTGCGCATTGATTAGATCTGACCGGGTTACAGATAACGGTATAACAGGGAAAACAGTGACATACTTTGTATTATTATCATTAGTCGGCGCAGTAACCAGTTCGCCACGGCTCATAGAACGTGTCACTGCACACGCAGAGAACACCTCTGGGAAACTCTGTACATTCTCATCAGGAATCCCAACAAATGACGGCTTAGTGGAAACCACGAGAGATGGAAACACGACTGGCCATACACGCTCACCAGCCAAGTTATTCCCAAGGATAACGTCGATACCCTCAATAGGCAACGAAGGACGCACCCCCACAACAACTTCACCCTTCACCAGCCCACAATCCAACATCAGTTTATGCAATGGAACTGACAGAGTGTTCAAACCTATTCCCCTAATTAGAACACTATTCCCCGAATCAGTCTCAGCAGAAAAGGGTAACACAGACTCCAACACAAATGATTCAGAGGCACCTGTGTCTCTCAGGATCTTCACTGGCACTAGGTCGTTACTTCCTAACATAGACACAAAACCTTCCGTAATGAAAGGTAAATAGTCTGGATCAATATGGACTTTCATATTCTCCTGGGCTTGAGAAAATGAGTCATGAGTGAACTGATGTGGAACAGGTGCAGCTAACGCGGTAGGCTTAGATTTAGCATAAGCACCCTTTGACCTGAGAAGTGGACATTCGTTTTTCCAATGACCTGAACCTTGACAGTAGTGACACTCCTGCCCAAAGTCAGCTTTACCATGGGAGTCAGGCTCAACCCTAGTTGAATAGAACTCTGCCCGTGAACCAAAGTGTCTCGGTGAGCGAAGCCCAAATCTATCCGAACGCCCCCACTCTTTCCGAATACGGGGCTCTACAAAGGCACTTTTGTGAGTCAACACATACTCGTCCGCCAAAACCGCAGCTTCAGCAACATTCTTTACTTTCTGTTCGTTAATATACGTGGCAATACGATCAGGAATTGTGTCCTTAAATTGCTCTAACATAATCAGATCACACAGCCCTTGGAAAGTCACAACTGCAGATGCGGAACACCAGCGATTAAACTGTAAAGATAACTGTCGCGCAAACTCAACATGAGTCTGCTTATCATCCCTTTTTAAAGTTCTAAATGGTTGGCGGTAAGCCTCAGGGACCAGTTCATAAATCTGTAACACAGCTGTTTTAACTTTATCATAACTGGTACTGTCTAGTGCACTAAGAGCTGAATATGCTTCCTGTGCTTTACCAGTCAGCACACACTGCAACATTAAAGTGCGGTCAGAATCAGGCCAACTCCTAGCGTCAGCAACCCGCTCAAACAACGAAAAGAATGTCTCGGGGTCCTTTTCATTAAACTGAGGCAATAACCGTAAGTTCCCAACAATATCAAATGTCTCTGGGGCACGACCAAAAGCAGAACTACCCCTAGGTAAATCTGGGTCACCTTCCCAAAACAAACGCTCCCCTGAGATCTTTCCTTCCCTAACCAACTCTATACGTTCTTGTTGCAACTTGATTTTAGCACGCTCCATATCTTGTTTAAATGCCAATTCCTTTTCATATTTTACACGATCATGCTCTAGCTTCTCACGATCATGCTGCCGATCATGCTCTCTCTTCTCACGATCATGCTCCAGCTGTAACAAAAGCAGTTCTTTCTGCTGTTCAAAAAAGAAGGCTACTAGGGCTAACCGATGGAATGGCCATTGTAACGTTATGGGGAGATGGCAAATCCTCAGCAGAGGCTGGCCCAGTGGTAACTTCAAGAATACCACTCTCCATCAGATTGGCCTTCAATATCAACCTAATAGAATTCTTTAGACGTTTATCACTAATCTCAACCTTGTAGTGTTCCGCGACCTTCAACAGCTGTTCTTTAGTACCTAAATCTAACAATTCCTCTGATGGAGAGCAAATGAACTTATCTACATAAGACGCCATAATCACAAAAAAAAAAGACCACAACCAGAGAATTGACAATCACCCTGAGCACCACAGAAGAGAGATGAGATATGGAGCTTCCCCAAAACCTACAATAACTCAACCCTAGTCTTCGTGCAGATTTGCGGTGGGAATTTACGCACTGTAGCCCGCTGGCAAGGAAAAACTCCCCAGCATGCTGGCAAATTCCACCAAGCCACGGATGTGCCCCCGAGACAACTGCTCAGTCCACAGACACCACACAAAAATAACAAACATTAACCATGCCCAACATATTCCAAAAAATGAAACACGTCGCTAAACCTATCAGGGGAAAAAGGCTATAGCTCCGGGTAGCAAGTTGCACTACCCTACACAAATCTCCTACCGAGGTACACAGCCGATTTACTCACCACCTCAGACTGACTTCCCAACAGAAAGTAGAACAAAATTTCAGGCTAGGCAGGGCCTGGAAACTAACCATTCTCTCTCCAACGCAGCACACAAACCAAACAACAAAGACAACCAATACTGGGCCTATCAAACTCAATATGCAAACCAAACACGTACCTCCACGGTCTCCCAAACCAATAGTTCAAAGATCCCGGATGAGCCCCCACTTGTCACGTACCGGCTCAACGCCCGTAACAAAGGGAGACAACGTGGAGATAAGGAGTAACAAAATATATATTTATTAACTAAAGCAACTAAGGAAAATATACAATGGTGTGTGTAATCAGTAATCAGTAGTGTAAGTGAGTGTTTTACATGCGTGAATGTGATAATGCAGGGTGTTGAAAGGTGCCAAAGCAAACAAACAAACAAACATGCCACCAAGAACCACAACACAATCTACAAAGGTGTCTGCATGGAGAGAGTCTCCTCCATGAATGGGGAAGTGGTGTATTTATCCTGGGAGACACCGGGCCCAGGTGTTTCCCATAAAGCTGACGACCCTCCCAACTCCGCCCACCAGCATCCTAATAAGGAAATAACAGAGAGAGAATACAGCAGACAGAGTGGGAGGGTCGTCACAAGAGGGTGGGGCTTAAGCTGCATCCCTGTCTCACTCCCTGGTCCTGTGGAAATAAATGTGTGTTGTTTGTGTATTTTAACCGCACACTTGTTGTTTGTGTACATGGATTTTATAATGTTGTGTTTTTCCCCCAACACCACTTTCCATCAATTTGTATAGCAGACCCTCAAGCCAAATTGAGTCAAAAGCTTTTTTGAAATCAACAAAGCATGAGAAGATTTTGCCTTTGTTTTGGTTTGTTTGTTTGTCGGGTAGGGTGTGCAGGGTGAATAAGTGGTCTGTCGTATGGTAATTTGGTAAAAAGCCAATTTGAAATTTGCTCGGTACATTGTTTTTACTGAGGAAATGTACGAGTCTGCTGTTAATGATAATGCAGAAGGAGAGGAAGAGAAAGAGGGAGAGGGAGAGGGAGAGAGATGACAGTTATCGAAGTGATTAAGAAGGCTGTTGTGCTTTTCTAATTACATAATCTGACCCTCTCTCTCTCTTTGTCTCTCTCTGTCACTCTCTCTGTCACTCTCTCTCTCTCTCTCTCTCTCTCTCGCTGTCACTCTCTCTTTCTCTTTCTCTCGCTCTGTCTCTTTCTCTCGCTCTGTCTCTTTCTCTCGCTCTGTCTCTCTCTCTCTCTCTCTCTCTGTCACTCTCTCTTTCTCTCTGTCACTCTCTCTCTGTCTCTCTCTCTCTCTCTCTCTCTGTCACTGTCTCTGTCACTCTCTCTTTCTCTCTGTCACTCTCTTTTTCTCTGTCTCTCTCTCTGTCTCTCTGTCACTCTCTCTCTGTCACTCTCTCTCTCTGTGTCTCTCTCTCTCTCTCTCTGTCACTCTCTCTCTCTCTCTCTCTCTTTCTCTCTCTCTCTCTCTTTGTCTCTCTCTCTCTCTCTTTCTCTCTCTCTCTCTCTCTCTCTCTCTCTCTCTCTCTCTGTCACTCTCTCTTTGTCTCTCAATTCAATTCAAGGGGCTTTATTGGCATGGGAAACATGTGTTACAGTTTTTCTCAATTGCTAAAACACAATTTCTGAAACCTCGCCCCATTTCCTGAAAACATGATATACACTCTCAAGAAGTCAGTTAACAATACACCGAAAAATTGAAAACACATTGTTCAAAACATACAATTCTCAGGGAGAAGTACATTTTTTATCTAAAAAAATATTCATATTTTTCCGTCATTGTCTTTTGATGAACGAAAACATGTTCTATCATAGTAGCTCAAAATTGACCAGAAATTACTACTCTGCTTTGCTCTTTGCTATTTTGTTTTTTGTTCTTCCTCCTCCTTGTACCCCTATTTTTACAGTAATGTACCCTGCATCTCACAAACTTGTGATACTGTAATTCTTGTTCTTTGTTGATATGAACCTGCAACCAGTCAAAATCTATTGAGCAGTCAGTACTGTTAATAAATGGAAAGCACAATGTTCAGGGCCATACAATTAGTCCATTGTACAGTATACAGCCTACAATGCACTGTACTACAGTATACAGCCTACAATGCACTGTACTACAGTATACAATACTAAAAGGGACAAAAAATCTAAGGAGTAAACATGTGATCAATGTGCTTCTTCTTGTCTTTGGGCTGGTTCTGGCCAGAGCACTTCGTCAACATCACAAGCAATATTGTCCCTCCTGAGGAAACGGGGGAAGAAGCCTCTTGTGTGCAGTATCCAGCCCTGACATGATTCTTCACCTATATCACCACAGGCTAAATCCATGGCTTGCAGCAGATTTACTCTGGTGAAGGGTTGTCTATCATACACTTTCCATCTCCAAGAGGAGAAAAACTCCTCAATCGGATTCAGGAAAGGCGAGTATGGAGGGAGGTACAAGTTCATAAACTGCCCATTGATGTTAAACCATTCCCTTACCTGAGCAGCTCGGTGGAAACTGACATTGTCCCACACTATCAGATAGGTGGGAATGGGATTCTCATCTAGCTCTTGACCCTGCTGCTCTTGAACCTGCTGCTCAAATAAAATATCTCTTAGATTGGCAATAAATCTTAGAAGGTGCTGGGTGTTATATGGCCCGAGTGTAACATGGTGATGTAGAACACCATGGTTGCTGATATCAGCACAGATTGTGACATTGCCACCTCGTTGACCAGGGACTTCAACAATGGCCCGCTGTCCAATCGTGTTTCGGCCTCTCCTTCTCCTCTTTGTTAGATTGAAGCCTGCTTCACCGACAGAGATGAACTCTTGGGGTCTGTCCAAGGATTCCAAGTTAAATATTGTCTGTGTAGAAATACAATATACTGTATGTAGGATTTTGTAAGTCGTACAGAGACAGTGCTCTACTGTAGAATACAATTAGGCTTCTGATTCACATACATTGTATGTACTGAATAGTAATGTCATTCAAATAGTATGTGTTAGTACTGTAGACAATCTGGATTACAGTAAATGTTTCTGAATGTACACTTACTTGTACATACTGAGCTCGCAGTTCTTTCACCCTTGGTGAGTTGCGCTCAAAGGTACTCTGTATACTTGTTTCATTCGCATCCTGTTACAATGGAGGACACGGTCAATTGTGGAAATGCTCACACTGTCGGTTCCCTGGAAGTGCGTGTTGTCTTGTATCACTCGTTCCTAGATTTCTCTGAGTCGTGTTGCATTAACTTGAAGGACCATGCCAACTATAACGGCCTCATGCTCCCGAGTGAATATAGCTGTCCATCCACCTGCATGTGGCAGCCTTGCAATTCTACCACACAACGACGTTTCTACAACGTATTCAATTTACCAGCAGAGACATTCTTCTTTTGTGTAACAAGCTGTCATATCTGTTCCGCCCGCTAGGGCCATTTTCCTTTATGACGTAATATGTAATAAAGTTAGGATTTAATTAGGTGTATGTGTAATTCTGGGTAATTAGTTAGGTATTTAGTAAATAAATAATTAAACCCAATTTTGCATTGCTGGTTCAACTTGTTAGCCAGGGTTCGTGCAGATTACCAAGAATTTACAACTTTCAGATGAGACTGAATTAAGATGACGATTCATTTTGACTGCTATTGATGTAGAATATTGCTAAATCTTTAAGAGTTTATTCGGAAGATAACAGCTCTATAAATATTATTTAGTGGTGCCCGACTCTCTAGTTAATTACATTTACATGATTAGCTCAATCAGGTAATATTAATTAGGGAGAAATGATTTTATAGAATAGCATGTCATATCACTTAATGCAGCCAAAGACACGACAACACATACAGTTACAGTTTTTCTCAGTCGCTTTGGTGCATTTTTCACATCATCCCTAACATGTGCAAAATAATAAGTGCATTTCTCAGAACAATTTGTACAAATTGCAATATACAATAGATATAGATATGTTTCTAAAGCTAGTCAGTCACTAAACATCCTTAGTACATCTCTCAAAAGTAAATATTAATGCCAATGATCATGTCAGTGTCATCAGAATGATAAGTCATTTCACGAACAAGGTCGTCAAAATGTTTAGGCATGTTGTCAATGTAACTGTGTACTTTGACAGTATTACCTGATGTAAACTTAGGCTACAGTTTGGATGACAGTTACTGTATTGAAAATGCACAAGGCTGCACTTCTATGGCATATATCAATTTCAACAGTACTATTTACATATTACTGTACGTGGGTTATTGATTGAAAGAGACTGGACAACCCAAGGGGCACGAATGAAAAAAAAACTAAATTAGAAAGAAACACAGGAAACCACCCCTAAGGCACAACTTTGCCCGCAGCACTGTTGTGCTGTCTCTACACATCCAGACGTTCCTGTCTGTCGGCCCACATATTCTCATCCACATCACACCGGATATTTTCCCTTCCAATGCAACGTGGAAAGAATGGAATGCCTTATCCTTATCTTTTGGAATGCCTTATCCATCCTCTGCAGACATCTACTGTGATGTCCTCACATGCTGCATCCATTGCAGCCAGCAGGGTCATCTGTGTGTGTGGCTGACGATCGTACACCTTCCACCTCCATGCTGAAAATAACTCCTCAATTGGGTTAAGGAATGGTGAATAAGGTGGGAGGAATTCTACGAGCATCCTCGGGTGGGTCACAAACCATTGCCTTATGATGTTTGATCGATGGAAACTCACATTATCACAAATGACCACATACTTTGGCAAATCCTCTCTAAACAGACCCCTCTCGTCATCGGGGATGAGAGCCCTGTAGAGAGTCTCTAAAAAGTTGTGTAGATGCTGGGTGTTGTATGGCCCTATAAGGGGAATATGGGTTAGGACACCATGCACCGAAATAGCAGCACACATGGTGATATTTCCTCCCCGTTGGCCTGGCAAATCCACAGTAGCTCTGTGACCGATGATATTCCGACCTCGCCTTCTGCATTTGGTCAGGTTGAAGCCAGCCTCATCCACGTATACAATATTGTGAGAGGGTTCACTTGATTCCAACTCCATTATACGCTATATGCCAGAACACACAGTTGAATTTGTTTTGGTAAGGTAGAGTGACATAAAATATACATACATTGCATGTTCCTTCCACAGCAATGGAAATGTGTGCAGTTTATGCTTACTGTACTATGTATCACTATAAAATGTTGCTGTAAAGTAGTTACATAGATATATGTTTTACCTGTACATACTGGTACCATAGCTCCTTAACTCTGTCCTCATTCCTTTGGAATGGTACACGGTACAGCTGTTTCATACTCATCTGGTTTCTATGCAGCACCCTGTCGATGGTTGAGATGCTAACCGTATGGATGTTTTCAAAGACATCGTTGTCTTCTATAATGGTCCTTTGTATTTCCCTGAGTCTCATGGCATTGTTTGCTCGGACCATGGTGCAAATAGCCTCCTCCTGTTGAGGTGTGAAAAGTCTTCCTCTGCCACCGGTTTGAGGTAATCTTGCAGTCCTATGTGGGGAAAAATGCAGTGATGCATCGCACACTTTCACAGACAAAAACTATGCGAACACACATTTTACTGTAAAACATACAGGTGGGTGCATGTAAGGTGCAGTATGTATCTGTATAGAGTATATTTCTGTATGCTGTGAAATACAAGTGGACTACTGTAATATGAAGCATTGTAGGAAGTATACAGTATACTGCTTATATACAGTAACAGTGCACTGTACATTGGTGAACATACCTGTTCTCTCTTCGAAACGTTTGAACTATTGAGGACACGGTTGATCTCCCAATATTCGACTGCACCCTTCGACCCGCCTCAGCCATTGTAAGGCCATGATTGACAACATGGTCTACAATAGTGGCCCTTATGTCATCAGATATGCGCCTATGTCCTCTTCTGCCTCTTCCTGTGTTTTGCCTTCCACCACGCATCCTTGCTCCTCTTCTTCCTCCTCTTGGCTGTTGACCCTGTTCATTTCCTGGTCCATCCATTTTTTGAAAATTGCAACTCTGTGTTGTAGTCTGTCTATATATGCTTGCCAATTGATTCTTCATGAGATGCACTTTTATGCAATTTAGACAACTGGTTGATTGTTGGTTGAACTAATACTTTACATTCCTTCATGAGTGAGGGTCAATTTCACCTGCACGATTCACGATTCACATTTTTGTACAAAAGGTCTAATAGAAATGTGTAAAACTATGCTTGACAGTTTATGACAAATAGTTCAACAATTTTGCATGTAATGGCTTATGCAAGGAACTAATGCCTAGATGTTTTGAGGGGTAAGACTATTCAACAGAGATCCATCTACTATATTTTGATCAACATGACATGAGCAATTGATAATGTAGAAAAAAGCTGACACTTGTACATCATCAATTGCAATTTGTTCAAAGGAATAAGAAATTGCTTTAATGATGTGGACAAGTGACTAGATGATTTGGAATTTGTACCAAAGCGACTGAGAAAAACTGTAACTTTACAAATGTCTATTGAAACAGCTCCATATAGTGTAGTACAGTAAATTTGCAGTTACAAAAATACAGTAGTATACTGTACCTGTTCTCTTCCCTGAATGTCCTTACTATGGTGGACACAGAACATCGGCTCAAATTGGGTTGCACTCTAAGTCCTGCTTCCCTCATTGTCAGTCCATGGACAAGAACATGGTCTTTAACTGTTGCTCGAATTTCATTAGATATTTCCTCTTTATCCTCCTCTTCCTCTTTCTTGCCCTCCTCCTCCTCTTCCTCCTCGTCGCCCACCTCGCATTCTCACTCGTCCTCGTCCTCATCCTCTCACATTGTTTCTTCTATCCATTTTCAGACTTTCTCCTTCCCACCTTCAACAACCTGTTTGCTCTCTGAACTGGCTTATATTGGTTGTGTCGCATCATTTGAAACAGGTTACATCAATTTGAGTGGTTGTGTTCAATCAATGACATGTGTTCTCTATTTGTATTTGATTGTTGCCACTTGTGTTTACCAGTATGGATGACATGTGCATTAGAGTGCAGAATGTGTTTACCAGTATGGATGACATGTGCATTAGAGTGCAGAATGTGTTTACCAGTATGGATGACATGTGCATTAGAGTGCAGAATGTGTTATGAGAATGAGAATGTGTTTAGGGTTTTGCTGAAAAGTCTAAGTGAGATCTGCAAATTGTGTTTTACCATGTGAAATGGTTTAAGGTTTGACAACAGACTGCATAATTAGCTAAATGAGTCCAGGCAACTGAGAACTTTTTTCAGCCAATGGGTTTTAGTGTTTTAGCAATTGAGAAAAACTGTAACATTGCCATAGCAAGTGAGGTAGATAATATACAAAAGTGAAACAAACAATAAAAATGAACAGTAAACATTACACATACAGAAGTTTCAAAACAATAAAGACATTACAAATGTCATATTACGTATACACAGTGTTGTAATGATGTACAAATGGTTAAGGGACACAAGGAAAAATAAATAAGCATAAAAATGGGTTGTATTTACAATGGTGTTTGTTCTTCACTGGTTGCCCTTTTCTTGTGGCAACAGGTCATGGATCTTGCTGCTGTGATGGCACACTGTGGAATTTCACCCAGTACATATGGGAGTTTATAAAAATTGGGTTTGTTTTCGAATTCTTTGTGGGTCTGTGTAATCTGAGGGAAATATGTGTCTCTAATATGGTCATACATTGGACAGGAGGTTAATAACCTGTTATGGCTGCGATCCCCGTACAGGGATCAACATCAGGGGAAATGTTCTAAAAATACAACGTCGTAACATTAAACATTCTTGAAAGTGCAAGTGTCTTACATCCTTCAAAAGATTAGGATCTTGGTAATCAAATGTTTTCCGATTTAAGATAGCTATTACAGAGAACAAATACCATGCTTTTGTTTGAGAAGAGCAATCAACAACAAAAACATTCTCCGCCATGACAGTTTCTACACATTCACATCTGAAGATAAAATTATGACTTACATTCTGATATCTTTCTCTTATGTCTCTTCCTGAGGGTCCCAGTGATCAAATGAAGTGCCGTTTTCTCTGATAAAATCCATTTTTATAGCCTAAAATGAAACATTTTGTAAAACCGTTTGTGTCGTGAATTCCATCTCTTTCAACTTTTTAGGGAGCATTCGACGTAATTACACACAGTAAACAATCGTTTATCTAGTCATAGTTGATTTCAGTGCAAACCTCTGGTTGCTTGCAACACAGCCAAACGTGATTTTTTTTTTTGCGGGGAGTATTGACCGAAGTGAACTGATTTGAAGACAAAGAGCAATGACTTCATTGCGCACCAATAATTTTAGCGAAGCTTCGTTGATTGACTGTATTTCTGCCCAATGACCACTGATCTTCTTGAAATCTAGCTGGGTAGATAGCCAATGAGCTGAGGTAAACGCCAGTATGTAATGGGTTTTGGGTTGGACCACCATTCCTTGTTTGTAAACGCACGGGTAACGAACTCCATTCTCGCCATTGACTGCAGATTCGTTGCAGTCACGCTTGTTACGCACAGCAGTGTTTGGGAAAGTAGTATATTGGAAGCAGTATTTTTGAAAGTGTTTTTTCAACAATTTCATTGAAGACATCATGGCGAATAAATCAGGAAACGCAAAGTCTAAGTCTAAGTATACAGATTTGCACCAGATTATAGAAGAGACAGGTTTTTTGTTTGAGGAATCTTTGAGTGAACACAGTTATGATTCAAACAGCTGTTTCTGCAGGGACAGGACGTACTTCTGGACTGGTAAGTGCTAATGCCGTTTTATGAAATATAAATATATATTTATTTATTTTTTGCAATTTGCAATGAAATGTGTAAAGTACACATTGGCTACAGAGTGTGTGTGTGTGTGTTCCTTTTGGGGTGTGTGTGTGTATATATGTATGTGTGTGTGTATCTATATAGGTATATTTATTTTCCATTTTTTTATTCAAATGGAATGGAGTAGAACAGCAAACATACACATGGCCACTGTGCCTGCTACTCTCCATTTCCATATGACATACCCATTGGGTGATGTTGGGAGGAGGGCAGGCCCACAACAATGGCCGGAGTTCAATGGAACAGCACTTAACCTTAGTGACTGTTCCCTCTGCTCTATACAATACATATCTGTTTATTTTATGTGATGATAAAAGGCTCATACAATACACATATTTTTTTATGTTTTCTTTCGCAGAAAACAGGGAGGGCCCCGGTGCCAAGGTGCCTATCCCCCACTGAAGCGGGTTCATCCAGCTGGACTCCTGCTGTCTCCGGCTCCACACCTACCCGGCCATCTAGAGGTGTGAAGACAGTAAGAAGCGGAGGAAGGGAAGTGTGGAACTTGCTGGCAGAGAGGTATAGAGGGGCAATGGCACTCTGTGCTGGAGAAGGATGTGGAGCCACGTCATCCAATATTTAGACCAAAAAGGCCACCAGGACCTCAGCTGGACATGACCTCAAAACCCCATGCAACTTTTTCAACTGTTTTTCACCCCGGCAGTTGTTGATTCCTTGGTGTGTAATACTAACAAGTATGGGGCTAGGAAGCAAGCAGGAAAGAAAGAGGCATGGAAGACCTTTTCCATGTCAGACCTTTTCTGCTACTTTTCACTGGTAATTTACATGGGGCTGGTGAAGTTAAACACCCTAAAGGATTACTGGAAAACATCCCCTCCCCCCCCACTGTCATGTCCTCTACAAGGTTTTTAAATATCTCACGGGCGCTTCACATCAGTGACCCAGAAGTTGATGAGGAGAATGACAGGAGCAGAGGCACCGCAAGGTTTGACAGGCTCTGCAAAGTCAAACCTCTCTACCCCAGCAAGATCCATTTTCAGCCAAAAGAGCAAAGCATGGAGGCGTCGTTGTTTTCTTTGTCACATGAAGTCCCCCATCACCTGCACCAGTTGTTCAGTTTGCCTCTGCTTTACATCAGAAAGAGCCTGCTATGGGACATGGCACAGGCAGCAAAATATTGTGTAGAGGACTTCCAAACGGTCTACCCCTGTTTTTTTGGGGGGGGGTTCTAATATTTAAAAAAAACATTTTTATACATTTTTTTGTGTGTTAGAATTGCTTTTTGATATGTTGTATATAGTTATAGGTCATTTCACCAATTCGGCCACATTTGGGCAACTTATGTTTATTTTTTTATTTTTTATTTCACCTTTATTTAACCAGGTAGGCTAGTTGAGAACAAGTTCTCATTTGCAACTGCGACCTGGCCAAGATAAAGCATAGCAGTGTGGGACACCTGGGTGACTTCATGCTAAATGTCATGTAGCTCACCCATTCCTGAAGTTATCAGTCTGAAACTTTGCCACACCTACAGATGCCCTCTTGTGTTATCCATCAAAATGATCTCCAGCATCCTATCTGACTGTGTGGCTATTCCAGTACATGTGAAAGATGATACTACAACAATAAATAAACAGAAAATGTATGCTCTTTCTTTCTCTTTTCTTCCACCAGATCTACTGTGTTATATTCTCCTACATTCAATTAACATTTCCACAAACTTCAGAATGTTTCCATTCAAATGATACCAAGAATATGCATATCCTTGCCTCTGGGGCTGAGCTACAGGCTTACTACAGAAATGCAGCTCAGTTTCCACCTCATTTTGTGGGCAGTGTGCACATAGCCTGTCTTCTCTAGAGATCCATGTCTGCCTACGGCAGCCTTTCTCAGTCTGTACATCTCTCTGTCTCTCTGTCTCTCTGTCTCTCTCTCTCTCTCTCTCTCTCTCTCTCTCTCTCTCTCTCTCTCTCTCTCTCTCTCTCTCTCTCCTCTCTCTCTCTCTC
>NC_034188.2:84780781-84802205 GCF_002021735.2 Oncorhynchus kisutch | reverse complement strand
AAAACATCTCTACAACCCTCACACAACCTTCACTCAACCTGTGGAAAACTCTCATTACAAATCATGCTCATACAGCAAGTCTACATGGAACGTTCCCTGTCACGCTCTGTTTTCATTATGTTTTGGTTAGGTCAGGGTGTGACGAGGGTGGGTATGCTAGTTTTGTATTGTCTAGGGTTTTTGTGTGTCTAGGGGTTTTGTAGGTCTAGGTATAGGTATGACTATGGTGGCCTGATATGGTTCCCAATCAGAGGCGGCTGTTTATCGTTGTCTCTGATTGGGGACCATATTTAGGTAGCCATTTCCCTTGGGTATTTGTGGGTTCTTGTTCTACGTTTAGTTGCCTGTCTGCACGATCCAAATTAGCGTCACATATCGTTTTGTCATTTTGTTTGTTCAGTATTTTGTTCTTTATTAAAGAAGAATGTACGTATACCACGCTGCACCTTGGTCTCCTCCTTACAATGGATGTGACAGTTCCCAGACCGTCTGCACCTTGGTCTCCTCCTTACAATGGATGTGACAGTTCCCAGACCGTCTGCACCTTGGTCTCCTCCTTACAACGGATGTGACAGTTCCCAGACCGTCTGCATCTTGGTCTCCTCACAACGGATGTGACAGTTCCCAGACCGTCTGCACCTTGGTCTCCTCCTTACAATGGATGTGACAGTTCCCAGACCGTCTGCATCTTGGTCTCCTCCTTACAATGGATGTGACAGTTCCCAGACCGTCTGCATCTTGGTCTCCTCACAACGGATGTGACAGTTCCCAGACCGTCTGCATCTTGGTCTCCTCACAACGGATGTGACAGTTCCCAGACCGTCTGCACTTTGGTCTCCTCCTTACAACGGATGTGACAGTTCCCAGACCGTCTGCATCTTGGTCTCCTCAAAACGGATGTGACAGTTCCCAGACCGTCTGCACCTTGGTCTCCTCACAACGGATGTGACAGTTCCCAGACCGTCTGCACTTTGGTCTCCTCACAACGGATGTGACAGTTCCCAGACCGTCTGCACTTTGGTCTCCTCACAACGGATGTGACAGTTCCCAGACCGTCTACACCTTGGTCTCCTCCTCACAACGGATGTGACAGTTCCCAGACCGTCTGCACCTTGGTCTCCTTACAACGGATGTGACAGTTCCCAGACCGTCTACACCTTGGTCTCCTCCTCACAACGGATGTGACAGTTCCCAGACCGTCTGCATCTTGGTCTCCTCACAACGGATGTGACAGTTCCCAGACCGTCTGCATCTTGGTCTCCTCACAACGGATGTGACAGTTCCCAGACCGTCTGCACTTTGGTCTCCTCACAACGGATGTGACAGTTCCCAGACCGTCTGCACCTTGGTCTCCTTACAATGGATGTGACAGTTCCCAGACCGTCTGCACTTTGGTCTCCTCACAACGGATGTGACAGTTCCCAGACCGTCTGCACTTTGGTCTCCTCACAACGGATGTGACAGTTCCCAGACCGTCTGCACTTTGGTCTCCTCACAACGGATGTGACAGTTCCCAGACCGTCTGCACTTTGGTCTCCTCCTTACAATGGATGTGACAGTTCCCAGACCGTCTGCATCTTGGTCTCCTCCTTACAATGGATGTGACAGTTCCCAGACCGTCTGCATCTTGGTCTCCTCACAACGGATGTGACAGTTCCCAGACCGTCTGCATCTTGGTCTCCTCACAACGGATGTGACAGTTCCCAGACCGTCTGCACTTTGGTCTCCTCCTTACAACGGATGTGACAGTTCCCAGACCGTCTGCATCTTGGTCTCCTCAAAACGGATGTGACAGTTCCCAGACCGTCTGCACCTTGGTCTCCTCACAACGGATGTGACAGTTCCCAGACCGTCTGCACTTTGGTCTCCTCACAACGGATGTGACAGTTCCCAGACCGTCTGCACTTTGGTCTCCTCACAACGGATGTGACAGTTCCCAGACCGTCTACACCTTGGTCTCCTCCTCACAACGGATGTGACAGTTCCCAGACCGTCTGCACCTTGGTCTCCTTACAACGGATGTGACAGTTCCCAGACCGTCTACACCTTGGTCTCCTCCTCACAACGGATGTGACAGTTCCCAGACCGTCTGCATCTTGGTCTCCTCACAACGGATGTGACAGTTCCCAGACCGTCTGCATCTTGGTCTCCTCACAACGGATGTGACAGTTCCCAGACCGTCTGCACTTTGGTCTCCTCACAACGGATGTGACAGTTCCCAGACCGTCTGCACCTTGGTCTCCTTACAACGGATGTGACAGTTCCCAGACCGTCTGCACTTTGGTCTCCTCACAACGGATGTGACAGTTCCCAGACTGTCTGCACTTTGGTCTCCTCACAACGGATGTGACAGTTCCCAGACCGTCTGCACTTTGGTCTCCTCACAACGGATGTGACAGTTCCCAGACCGTCTGCACTTTGGTCTCCTCACAACGGATGTGACAGTTCCCAGACCGTCTGCACCTTGGTCTCCTCACAACGGATGTGACAGTTCCCAGACCGTCTGCACATTGGTCTCCTCACAACGGATGTGACAGTTCCCAGACCGTCTGCACTTTGGTCTCCTCACAACGGATGTGACAGTTCCCAGACTGTCTGCACTTTGGTCTCCTCACAACGGATGTGACAGTTCCCAGACCGTCTGCACTTTGGTCTCCTCACAACGGATGTGACAGTTCCCAGACCGTCTGCACTTTGGTCTCCTCCTTACAATGGATGTGACAGTTCCCAGACCGTCTGCATCTTGGTCTCCTCCTTACAATGGATGTGACAGTTCCCAGACCGTCTGCATCTTGGTCTCCTCACAACGGATGTGACAGTTCCCAGACCGTCTGCATCTTGGTCTCCTCACAACGGATGTGACAGTTCCCAGACCGTCTGCACTTTGGTCTCCTCCTTACAACGGATGTGACAGTTCCCAGACCGTCTGCATCTTGGTCTCCTCAAAACGGATGTGACAGTTCCCAGACCGTCTGCACCTTGGTCTCCTCACAACGGATGTGACAGTTCCCAGACCGTCTGCACTTTGGTCTCCTCACAACGGATGTGACAGTTCCCAGACCGTCTGCACTTTGGTCTCCTCACAACGGATGTGACAGTTCCCAGACCGTCTGCATCTTGGTCTCCTCACAACGGATGTGACAGTTCCCAGACCGTCTGCACTTTGGTCTCCTCACAACGGATGTGACAGTTCCCAGACCGTCTGCACCTTGGTCTCCTTGCAACGGATGTGACAGTTCCCAGACCGTCTGCACTTTGGTCTCCTCACAACGGATGTGACAGTTCCCAGACTGTCTGCACTTTGGTCTCCTCACAACGGATGTGACAGTTCCCAGACCGTCTGCACTTTGGTCTCCTCACAACGGATGTGACAGTTCCCAGACCGTCTGCACTTTGGTCTCCTCACAACGGATGTGACAGTTCCCAGACCGTCTGCACCTTGGTCTCCTCACAACGGATGTGACAGTTCCCAGACCGTCTGCACATTGGTCTCCTCACAACGGATGTGACAGTTCCCAGACCGTCTGCACTTTGGTCTCCTCACAACGGATGTGACAGTTCCCAGACCGTCTACACCTTGGTCTCCTCCTCACAACGGATGTGACAGTTCCCAGACCGTCTGCACCTTGGTCTCCTTACAACGGATGTGACAGTTCCCAGACTGTCTGCACTTTGGTCTCCTCACAACGGATGTGACAGTTCCCAGACCGTCTGCACTTTGGTCTCCTCACAACGGATGTGACAGTTCCCAGACCGTCTGCACTTTGGTCTCCTCACAACGGATGTGACAGTTCCCAGACCGTCTGCACCTTGGTCTCCTCACAACGGATGTGACAGTTCCCAGACCGTCTGCACATTGGTCTCCTCACAACGGATGTGACAGTTCCCAGACCGTCTGCACTTTGGTCTCCTCACAACGGATGTGACAGTTCCCAGACCGTCTACACCTTGGTCTCCTCCTCACAACGGATGTGACAGTTCCCAGACCGTCTGCACCTTGGTCTCCTTACAACGGATGTGACAGTTCCCAGACCGTCTGCACTTTGGTCTCCTCACAACGGATGTGACAGTTCCCAGGACCGTCTGCACTTTGGTCTCCTCACAACGGATGTGACAGTTCCCAGACCGTCTGCACCTTGGTCTCCTTACAACGGATGTGACAGTTCCCAGACCGTCTGCACTTTGGTCTCCTCACAACGGATGTGACAGTTCCCAGACCGTCTGCACTTTGGTCTCCTCACAACGGATGTGACAGTTCCCAGACCGTCTGCACCTTGGTCTCCTTACAACGGATGTGACAGTTCCCAGACCGTCTGCACTTTTGTCTCCTCACAACGGATGTGACAGTTCCCAGACCGTCTGCACATTGGTCTCCTCACAACGGATGTGACAGTTCCCAGACCGTCTGCACTTGGTCTCCTCACAACGGATGTGACAGTTCCCAGACCGTCTACACCTTGGTCTCCTCCTCACAACGGATGTGACAGTTCCCAGACCGTCTGCACCTTGGTCTCCTTACAACGGATGTGACAGTTCCCAGACCGTCTACACCTTGGTCTCCTCCTCACAAAGGATGTGACAGTTCCCAGACCGTCTGCATCTTGGTCTCCTCACAACGGATGTGACAGTTCCCAGACCGTCTGCATCTTGGTCTCCTCACAACGGATGTGACAGTTCCCAGACCGTCTGCACTTTGGTCTCCTCACAACGGATGTGACAGTTCCCAGACCGTCTGCACTTTGGTCTCCTCACAACGGATGTGACAGTTCCCAGACCGTCTGCACCTTGGTCTCCTCACAACGGATGTGACAGTTCCCAGACCGTCTGCATCTTGGTCTCCTTACAACGGATGTGACAGTTCCCAGACCATCTGCATCTTGGTCTCCTCACAACGGATGTGACAGTTCCCAGACCGTCTGCACCTTGGTCTCCTCCTTACAACAGATGTGACAGTTCCCAGACCGTCTGCACCTTGGTCTCAGACAGTTTTTCATGAACTTTCATTGTGTTTGTGAGCCCTCAAAGGAAGTCATCTGTCTATACCAAGGGGGTCAAACATACAGTATATACCAAGGGGGTCAAACATACAGTATATACCAAGGGGGTCAAACATACAGTCTATACCAAGGGGGTCAAACATACAGTCTCTACCAAGGGGGTCAAACATACAGTCTACACCAAGGGGGTCAAACATACAGTCTACACAAACATGGAGAGAGAGAGAGAGAGAGATAGGGGAGAGATAGAGAGCGAGAGATAGGGGAGAGATAGGGGAGAGAGAGAGAGAGAGAGAGAGAGAGAGAGAGAGAGGAGAGATAGGGGAGAGATAGGGGAGAGATAGAGAGAGCGAGAGATATTGGAGAGATAGGAGAGAGAGAGAGAGAGAGAGAGAGAGAGAGAGAGAGAGAGAGAGAGAGAGAGAGAGAGATAGGGGAGAGATAGAGGCCTGTTTATGTCCTGGCTGATTTGGAGGAGAAAGGGGAGGATCGGGGGAGGTGGTGTGTAACTACATTTTCTGAAGCCTGATAATGACTGATTGCTAAAGCATTCTCAGGATTTCCTATAGTCAACAACCTCTTCCTTTTCCTCTCGTCCTCCCTCAGTCTGTGTTAAGCGCTGCACATGGTGCGGTGTTGATTGTGATTAGGGTGAATTTGTAAAGATTGTTTTGGAGCGTAGCAGCTCAGATGAAAGCACTATAATTTAGATCGTATCTATAATGCAGGGGTACACACAAGGTTTCCGGGCGTGTGACACAGCTGCATGTAGCAGCTAAATATGGTTATGCCAATGTTTAAGAAGGCAATGAGTTCTTTGTAAACATACATATGGAAACATAGATATGAGAGGCAGGTGAGTCAGTGTGTGGAATATAGACTCCACTAAATGAGCTGCATTCAGTATATCAATGTGTTTAATGTTCTTAAGGTTTGCATATAGCATTGTGAATTCTGATTAGTATCCCACTCCCCATCTCTCTCCCACATTCACTCCCTCTCACCTGCCTCTCCATCCTCCCCTCTCTCTTGCTCTCTCTATCCCTCCCCCTCTCTCTTTCTCTTCCCCCCTCCCCCTCTCTCTTGCTCTCTCTATCCCTCCCCCCTCTCTCTTTCTCTTCCCCCCTCCCCTCTCTCTTGCTCTCTCTATTCCTCCCCCTCTCTTTCTCTTCCCCTGCTCCTTCCCCCCCTCCCCCTCTCTCTTTCTCTTCCCCTGATCCCCCTCCTCTCTCTCCCTCTCTCTCTAGGAGGCGTACTCTGTGACCAGACAGTTTAACCTGATCCCACCCCTCTCTCTCTCCCTCTCTCTCTAGGAGGCGTACTCTGTGGCCAGACAGTTTAACCTGATCCCACCCCTCTCTCTCTCCCTCTCTCTCTAGGAGGCGTACTCTGTGGCCAGACAGTTTAACCTGATCCCCCTCCCTCTCTATCTCCCTCTCTCTCTAGGAAGCGTACTCTGTGGCCAGACAGTTCAACCTGATCCCACCCCTCTCTCTCTCCCTCTCTCTAGGAGGCGTACTCTGTGGCCAGACAGTTCAACCTGATCCCCCTCCCTTTCTCTCTCTCCCTCGCTCTCTAGGAGGCGTACTCTGTGGCCAGACAGTTTAACCTGATCCCCCTCCCCTCTCTCTCTCCCTCTCTCTCTAGGAGGCGTACTCTGTGGCCAGACAGTTTAACCTGATCCCCCCCTCTCTCTCTCTCCCTCTCTCTCTAGGAGGCGTACTCTGTGGGCAGACAGTTTAACCTGATCCCCCTCCCTCTCTCTCTCTCCCTCTCTCTCTAGGAGGCGTACTCTGTGACCAGACAGTTCAACCTGATCCCCTCCCTCTCTCTCTCCCTCTCTCTCTAGGAGGCGTACTCTGTGACCAGACAGTTTAACCTGATCCCCCTCCCTCTCTCTCTCTCCCTCTCTCTCCAGGAGGCGTACTCTGTGGCCAGACAGTTTAACCTGATCCCTCCGGTGTGTGAGCAGGCTGAGTACCATCTCTTCCAGAGGGAGAAGGTGGAGGTCCAGCTTCCAGAACTCTACCACAAGATAGGCATGTGTCAATCATCCAGGCTGGCCACGCCCCTTCCCTCATCTGCTGGGCGGTTCACACACACACACATACGCACACGCACACAACCAGTAGATAATCAGTGGATACATCCATAATCAACCCTTACGTGATTGTCAATTATTGTGATCAAGTGATATGATTAACGTTCTCCTGAGAACACTCCCCTAACATCTGCTTTGGTTCAGACTGCAGATTTCCTGAGCGTCTGTTTGGTGTCTGACTGACTGTGTTAGAGATCTCACAGTTATCTGTCACTCACTCACTCCCTCTCTGTTCCCACATTCCCTCTGGTGTCCATGGTGACAGGTGTCGGGGCGATGACGTGGTCTCCGCTGGCCTGTGGCATCATCACGGGGAAGTACCAGAACGGCATCCCAGAAACCTCCAGGGCATCCATGAAGGTAAACTCTGTATCCACTCAACAAGCTCTCACGGTCTCTAGCACTGGGATTGAACAACCGTCCACAGCGCCTTAGCAAACCGCAAGCCTACTTGATGGTAATGGCGCTCAACGTTACCCTTGGTGGATGTTTTGTTAAGTCATCGCCCAACATCCTGGGTACCTGGACGTACGTCAAATTTAGCCTTGGATCTTGAGCGACCTGTCGGATCCAGTGTCATCCACTGATCTATCTGCCACTGATCTACAGTATCTGCCACTGATCTATCTGCCACTGATCTACAGTATCTGTCACTGATCTACAGTATCTGCCACTGATCTATCTGCCACTGATCTATCTGCCACTGATCTATCTGCCACTGATCTATCTGCCACTGATCTACAGTATATGTCACTGATCTATCTGCCACTGATCTATCTGCCACTGATCTATCTGCCACTGATCTATCTGCCACTGATCTATCTGCCACTGATCTACAGTATCTGCCACTGATCTATCTGCCACTGATCTACAGTATCTGCCACTGATCTATCTGCCACTGATCTATCTGCCACTGATCTATCTGCTGGAACTGGAAGCCAATATGGTGGAAATCTTCCTCTCTGTTCCTCTTCTCATCTCCCTCTCTCCTTTCTCACATTTTACATCCCCTCTTTCTCTACCTCCCTCATTCTCTCTCCCTCCTTCCCTCCCTCTCTCTCTCCCTCCCTCTCTTTCTCCCTCCCTCCCTCCCTCTTTCCCTCTCTCTCTCCCTTCCTCTCTCTCTCTCTCTTTCCCTATCTCCCTCCCTCTTTCTCTCTCTCTAACTCTCCCCCTCCTCTCTTTCCCTCTTCTTCTGTCTCTCCCTCTCCTCTCTCTCCCCCTCTCTCTCTAACTCTCCCTCTCCTCTCTTTCCTTCTTCTTCTGTCTCTCCCTCCCTCCCTCCCTCCCTCCCTCTTTCTCTCTCTAACTCTCCCCCTCCTCTCTTTCCCTCTTCTTCTCTGTCTCTCCCTCTCCTCTCTCTCCCCCTCTCTCTCTAACTCTCCTCTCTTTCCTTCTTCTTCTCTGTCTCTCCCTCCCTCCCTCTTTCTCTCTCTCTAACTCGCCCTCTCCTCTCTTTCCCTCTTCTACTCTGTCTCTCTCTCTTTCTCTCTCTGCAGTCGTATCAGTGGTTAAAGGAGAAGATAGTGAGTGAGGATGGGAGGAAACAGCAGGCGAAGCTGAAGGAGCTGGGACACATCGCTGAGAAGCTGGGCTGTACTCTCCCACAGCTGGCCGTGGGTGAGAGAGAGGAGCATGGACGTGCAATCACACACATGCACACTACGTTGTTTCAGTATTAATGATGTTAGAGCGCCACCAAGTGGATGTCAGCAGTACATTCCCATTCCCATGTAAATGTATGTAGTTCTGTACTTGAGCTGCTCTTGTCTATTGATGTTCTGTATTATGTTTCATGTTTTGTCTGGACCCCAGGAAGAGTAGCTGCTTCTTTTACAACAGTTAATGGGGATCCTAATAAAATACCAAATGAGGAATGCCATTATTGTCACACTAGATTAAACAACCCATAAATGCCCCCCCCCCCCCCCCCCCCGCTCTCTCCTTTCTGTACTCTTTCCTTCTCTTCTTCCCTAGCCTGGTGTTTGAGGAACGAAGGGGTGAGTTCAGTCCTCCTGGGATCCTCCAGTCCAGAGCAGCTAACAGAGAACCTGGGTTCCATACAGGTAAACATCACAGGAGGTTGGTGGTAATGCCTGGAGTGGAATCATTGGAATGGTATCAAATATATCAAACACATGGTTTCCATGGTTTCCATGTGTTTGATGCCATTCCATTTGCTCCGTTCCAGACATTATTATGAACAGGTGTAGTAGACCTTACAGTGAAATGCTTACCTTAACCAACAATGCAGTTTTACGAAAAAATATATATAATTTAAGAGCAGCAGTAAAATAACAATAGTGAGGCAATATACAGGGGGTACCGGTACAGAGTCAATGTGCGGGGCACAGGTTAGTCGAGGTAATTGAGGTAACATGTACATGTAGGTAGAGTTAAAGTGACTATGCATAGATAATAAACAGAGAGTAGCAGCAGCGTAAAATACCTTAAATCTAACCCTAACCTTAAATCTAACCCTAACCTTAAATCTAACCCTAACCTTAAATCTAACCCTAACCTTAAATCTAACCCTAACCTTAAATCTAACCCTAACCTTAAATCTAACCCTAACCTTAAATCTAACCCTAACCTTAAATCTAACCCTGACCTTAAATCTAACCCTGACCTAACTCTAAACCTAACCTTAAATCTAACACTGACCTTAAATCTAACCTTAACCTAACTCTAACCCTAACCTTAAATCTAACCTTGACCTAACTCTAACCCTGACCATAAATCTAACCCTGACCATAAATCTAACCCTGACCTTAAATCTAACCCTGACCTTAAATCTAACCCTGACCTTAAATCTAACCCTGACCTAAATCTAACCCTGACCTTAAATCTAACCCTGACTCCTAAACCTAACCCTGACCTTAAATCTAACCCTGACCTAAATCTAACCCTGACCTTAAATCTAACCCTGACTCCTAAACCTAACCCTGACCTTAAATCTAACACTGACCTAACTCTAAACCTAACCTTAAATCTAACCCTGACCTAAATCTAACCCTGACCTTAAACCTAACCCTGACCTTAAATCTAACCCTAACTCCTAAACCTAACCCTGACCTTAAAGGGAAACTTCACTGTTTTTCCATTATAAGGTTAGGGTGTTTTCAGAGAATTCATTTTCACACCGGGAGAATTCAACCAATGACATCATTGGTTGATTGAGCCTGTTGTCTAATCTAAGAATGAACGGAGTCATGTTTTGTTGCAATTATCGTGTGTTTCGCTGACTGCACGAGTTGATATGGCTGTCCTGCTCAATAGAGCCACTGGCTTTGTCTCAATGATGTTTCTGTCTGCCACGACATTGCAGAGTATCTAGGTTGACTCATTTTCCCTGGCTTTGTAAAGACTACAGCCTGATGGGAGTCATACTTCCTTGTTCCCACCCTCGAAGGCAGGCTTTTCAAAATGCTGGCGGTATTAGTTTACAGGTTCACAGGAACTCTGTTACCACGCTCTGTCTATCCGAGGCTGCTAAATAATTAGCTACCATGGATACTTCTGATTCCTATTTCCAAGAAGATGACGAAACATATGTTGATGTTATTTTAGATAGGAACATTACAGCCCAGAAAATGTGTTTGTGCTGTAAGTCTTCCTGGAAAGACATGATGACTGATCATGAGGATGTGGAACCATACAATAAATGTCCATCTGTAAACAAAAAGGGTACAGTAGACTGGTATGTGTTTCGTTACACTCAGAGTCAATAATAGGCCATTGAGATGGGCTGTTAGCAAAGATGTGAAAAGTTTGAGGGTGTGCTTGACTTGTAGACAGTTTAGGTCGGGTATTTCTGTATGTGAGCACCTACAGTTATACTGTTGAGTAGACAAGCACTGCCAACAATAGAGTGAATAGGCTAGAATAGTACACTAACAGCCCCTCTCTCCTATGCCAAAGACCTGACTGCAGGGGTGTGACAAGTTTGAGGATCACTCGTCTGGTAGACAGTATAATATATGTTTTGGTGATTTTTTTGTTTTCTCAAGAGGGTATAGTGCTTAAGAACGGGAAGCACAGAAATATCAGACATAGAACAGATCTACAGCTTCTTAGACTGTAGATCTTGAGACTTGAGAATAAAAGATCTATAACTCATTTTTCTCATTTTAACTCATTCAGGACATGGGAAAAGTCCTGACTTTTCAAACAATGTCTTGTTTTCCTACTTTGTCAGGATATTATGGTCCTGATGATGTCGGGAAACACACGTACACTCACACACGTTCTGCTGTTTTCCACAGTTCCTTCCAAAAATGACGTCTCATGTGGTGTCGGACATCGATCACATACTGGGGAACAAGCCGTACAGTAAGAAGGAGTATCGCTCCTAGACACCCAGGAGGAAGCAGAACCACTACTGTACAACCACTGTGGATCCAGTTCCACCAACCATCTGGGCTCAGCCTCCATGGGGTTTCAGCTCAGTCTAATCCCAGCCTAGTTCAGGCCTGCTCTGCTCAGCCCCAGCTTTCTTAGCCCAGTGTAACCAAGCTTAGTTCAGCCTAACCAAGCTCACCCTCTGCCTAGGCCAGCTTTCAGCCCAGCTTTCAGCTCAGCTTACTCTTATCAGTAGATTCTCTGACTCCTGAGTTTATTAACCATGTAGATGCATGCTTCCCCTCTCTGGTGTGCCTGGACTTTCTCTTCATAAGCACATTATACAAAACAACACAGAAGGGGGTTAATACTTAGAATATACCGTAAGCTTCTTCTACAATTCATTTTGAAAACAAACTCCTCTCTCCAGCCAGTCTACTGTATTTGACACTTGTTTGACCTTTGCAAAGCAGAGCACCCTGGGACATTAAGTTTCAGTGTCAGGGGTTTGTTGTCTGCGAGGGGTAGACTGTGCATGTTGTCGTCCCACTCTGGTCGTATAAGGTACTGCTATGGAATATCTTCAATAGATTATCTGCGAGAGAGATATGGAAAATCTCAATTGCATTTCCTTGGGAGAATCTCAATCGCACACTCCTTGCATCCTCTATCCTCACCTCTTTCGCAAAACCCGTTGGTGGAGAAGATCAGAGGGGAGGGACCTCTTGGGTTTCTCATCCAATTGGTTTTGAGGAGGAGGCGAGGAGAGAGGATGCGAGGAATCAAGGAAAGGCAACAGAGACTGGTCTTACAGGTGGTCTCCTGTGCTGTACTGGGTACTGTCTGTTTGCAGCCATAGAGGATACTCCTGCCTCTGAATTGAACCTGCATCGTTGATTGCTGATGTGAATCAGTGATAGCACAAGCAACTCTGTGACACGACCTCCCACCAGACCAATGTTACCCGCTGGCATTGCTTGTTTCAGTGATAATGCGAAAGTTAGGTGAAGTATTGAGAGAAATTATAAAGGTATATATTTATTCTATAATAGTATGTGAAAATACATTTCTTCTGCGTGTTTTAAATTTTTGTCTTTCAAGGATGTATCTATTAAACTTCATGGGGAAAACCTTGTAACATAAACAGAACCAACCTCAAGCCCCCCTTTCATGCTGATTCAAATAAAGCATCCTCTAAATAATCTGTAAGTATTGTGTAAATAGTGTTCCACTGTTTCTCCTCTGTCAGCAGAACCATGCATTCATGGTCGTTTGGGCCTGATACCAGTCCTCCTCCGCTCCTGGGTTTTACCCATTTAGCTTAGGCTTCTTTTCTTTAAAATAGACACAAGGTGGATTTAACATTTTATAAATAACTCATTATGGGAGGAATGAACAATGACTTGCTTCGATGGCTTGCTTTGATTTGATTTGCTTGGCAGCTGGCTAAGTCCTACCACAGGAAGTGGTTAAGTCCTACCACAGGAAGTGGTTAAGTCCTACCACAGGAAGTGGTTAAGTCCTACCACAGGAGCTGGCTGGCACATCGCTAGGGCAGCAAGTAGCCTAGTGGATAGAGTATCGGGCCAGTAACTGAAAGGATGCTGGTTCAAATACCCAAGCCATCAAGGTGAAACATCTGTCGATGTGCTCTTGAGCAAGGCACTTAACCTTACTTTGGGGGGGGAGGGGCTCATAGTAATGGCTGGAATGGTATTGAACTCCATGGGTTTGATTTCACTCTATTCCAGACATTATTATAAGCCTTCCTCCCCCCAGCAGCCTCCTGTCACACTATCCTGCAGATTTTGTTTAACCTGTTCATCAATATTTAGTGTTAAGTTCATGATAACGTCCAGCCTTCTCGCTTACAGATGGTTGCTGTATGTGATGGTTTGCTTACACTTACTGGTATCCTCTGCATGTTGGAGCAATCTGAATTTACCTTCACATCTTTAGCTCTTCCCCAATAGGGATTGAATCCAGCACTAACAGAGATCAATAGTTAATGATAGACGTTAGCTATATTTCAATCTGATGACTCTCCTATACCTACAGTTGGAAGGTGGCCAGTGATCAGATTGGGACCAGCCTTTTCAGTGTGCAGTGATCCACCCTGCAGAGTGCCTTGACATGAGCCCTGCTAACAGAACACAGGTGCCCAGCCCAAAATTAACCCCGTCACCCTCATCCATTTAATGAAAGTATTGAATAGGTATAGACAACATTATAATAGCTCAGATCTACTCAAGCGCACAGAGTAAAAGCTAAGAGTGGGTTTGAGATTTGGGTTTCCTGAGTTGTCTGTGTGTGGCAATGGGTCTGGTCCCATTCCCTTGACCCGATCACCTAGCTCTGAAAGGTCGGTGTGATCTCTGAACATAAAGGGCTAGGGCAAGAAGCTAGTGGATCAAATAGAACTAGGCCGCCAGGAATGTCACATGAACTCCCCCAGTTCTACTGACAATATACACTACTGTGTTCTACACTATGTAAGCTAACAGGCCATTAAGTGTTTTCTACAGTACGTAATGTTATCAGGAGAGAATTTACCAACTATATTACTGACAAACATCAGTGTCTCTCTACCCAGATTGATGTTATTTCCTATCCTGTCATGAGAACAGTGACCTCTGTACATACCCTATATCAATTAGTATGACACTTCCATTAATAAATGTATAATGCCAATGATGAATTCTATGGGTGTTTCTCATTCTTGGAAATGGAAATAAATTGTCTGAATATTTGCTGCTTGACAATTAATCACAAACAAAATGGTTGTTGATCTGACCACTCAGGATAGACCTGGAGTGACCTGCAGACCCTGATCATGAAAACTCACAGCTGAAGTTGTGATTATTAGTTTATTCTCCTCCCATTCATTAAAAAAAAACTCCCCTAGCTTCACCCCAGCCACCCCTCTTCTCAGTCGGTCATTTCTTTCCTCGTTTACTTGGATCCAGTGGACAGCAGGGCGATGAGGCCAGATGAGGCACTGATGGACAGGATGTAGTTACTGTGGGACCAATGGGTTAAGGACAAATCACATCTGAGGTGGATACACTGGGAAGAAATGGCAGGCAAGGAGAGGGAATCACCTGTCAGGCTTACCTACATACATGGGTGAGTATTAACAATCTCCTACAAACGCACACACAGATTTCAGCATCTCCTCCACTCAACCCCACTTCTCAGACATTATTCAGCCAGAGGTAAACAGCGATCCAGAAACAGAATGGAATGTAGCCGTGACAACCTGGAGATTCAATACAGGATCTGAACCAGTGATTGACTAGGCCACAGACTACAGCCAATGAATAAATCACAGAAGTCTCTCCTCCGAGTACTATAGCACAACAGGACAATGGACAAAACAAAAGGGTAAAGGTCATGAAAATGCCAGGATGCAAGGTCATGAAAATGCCAGGATGTAAGTCTAGCCTCTACTAATAATGATTGTTAAGGATTATCCATCTATTTTCAGCTTTAGTAAAAGCAGACAGTTCCTACTGGAACGTCACCTTTCTAGTGAAATTGATGAGGATGTTGAATGTGCTTAAAAAGGGATACACAGTAGGGTTGAAGTTCTTCAGCAGGAAGAAGGAGGCGATGATGACGAGGACCAGAAACAGAGTGTTGTTGTAGAAGATAGAGAAGGTGGTGGCCTCATAGTCAGCTACCTCGTTCTTCTTCCACAGGATCCTAACATGGGGAAGGAAAAGGGTTCATCAACTATTTATGCATGTATCTGAGAATAGGGTTCCATGGGTAAAGGCTGCTGTTTGGTAGCCTGGCCCCAGATCAGTTTGTGCTTTGAGAATAGGGTTCCATGGGTAAAGGCTGCTGTTTGGTAGCCTGGCCCCAGATCAGTTTGTGCTTTGAGAATAGGGTTCCATGGTTAAGGCCGCTGTTCGGTATTATCATTTTTACTGGGAATCAGACCCACAACCCTGACATTGCAAATGCCATGCTCTACCAACTGAACCACACAAGATCATGGAAATTCTTTAAGGAGTTGGCAAGAGAGCAGAAACAGACTTGTACCCAGGCTATATTAAAAAGAGAGACTAGAAACAGACTGGCACCCAGGCTAGCTGGAGCTCATCGGGTACCTTATCACACAGTAACCCACTCAGAGGAGTAATGTCCAATCACAGACTAGCTGGCTCACTGACCTCTCATCCTTCTCTTTACGAGACATCTTGCGATTGTCAGCCTCAGACAGTTTCCTGGTCACCTCCTTGGAAACGGCATCCTCTCGCTTCTGGGCAACTCTGTGGTCGAGAGAGAAGACACATTTAGAAGTTAGAATACAGACTTACTACAGATTGATGCCAAACTCAATGCAGAAAGCGGAGGCAATCGTTTTAAGTGAGTGTTCATGTTTGTATGATGAACGTACTTGTGTTTGAGGACAAACTTGACATTCTTATAGGCGAAGGCCACCAGGTAGGTGCTGACCAGTGTCATGACTCCATACAGGACCGCTGACTGGACCAGGTCCATGTGCCAGATTCTCCAGAACAGCCCTGATCCACAACAAGGGGAGACCACAAACAGATCACAAACCATTCTTTATATATGTTGCAGTTCACAACAGTTCACACGAACAATACCTACTCTGTTCATCATAGCACTTGTATGTAATACTACTTTCATCAGAATAGACTCGCTAACGTTATTAAACGACCTACAATGACGTGCCGGTTAGCTAATCAAGGCTGGGATAACTTAGCTAGTTAGCTAACGTTAACAAGTTAGAACACAATATCAATCTCAGCTAGCTAAATAGTTAAAGTTAACTTCACATGTCATATACTAGCTAGCTAGGTAGGTAGCTAACTGGGCAATATATTAACCAGCTGTGGCATAGCAGGATAGCTAGCTAACTTAGACATCTACACGTCACGTATGTTAGGTAGAAAGCTAGCTACCGGTAGTAGCATTTCCATTCAATGCATCTATGCTACAATTAGCTGCTAACGGTCTGGTCTTGCTACTTACAAATTGGAATTGCGGACACGATTAGCGCATTTCCGTAGAAAAGCGCGGTGGACTTTGCAGACAGGTTTCGGCTGAAGTCCTGCAGGAGTAGGTCTTCCTCGGATTGCTGTTTGCTGCTACCTTTGGGTGCCATGCTTCGTAAGTGTCCGAGCCGTCTCTTGCTCTACAGTGAAAGAAGACTGACACGTATATGCGCTGAAGAGGGTTGAGAAACGCTACGACGCGTCAGCACGAACACGGAAATAGCTGTATTTAGAACGAGGTTTTCTACCTTCCGTGGTGATCCGCTTTGGCCGTCGTAAATGGGAATGTTTAACATTGCCACCTACTGTTCTGGATGTTGAAAATAAAAATCGTTGGTCAAATAGTGGAATAAATACCCTACTTACACTGAGTGGCCAAAACATTAAGAAAACCTTCCTAATATTGAGTTGCACCCAACCTTTAGCCCTCAGAACAGCCTCAATTCGTCAGGGTATAGACTCTACAAAGTGTTGTAAGCATCCCGCAGGGATGCTGGCCAATGTTGACTCCAAAGCTTCCCATGGTTGACTGGATGTCGTTTGGGTGGTGGACCATTCTTTATACACATGGAAAATTGTTGAGCATGAAAAACCCAGAATCGTTTCAGTTCTTGACACAAACCGTTGCGCCTGGCACCTACTACCATACCCCGTTCAAAGGCACTTGAATCTTTTGTCTTGCCCATTCACCCTCGGAATGGCACACATACACAATCCATGTCTCAAGGCTAGAAAACCTTGTTCTAATCCTTCTTTAACCTGTGTCCCCCCCTTCACCTACACTGATTGAAGTGGATTTAACAAGTAACATCAATAAGGGATCCCAGCTTTCACCTGGATTCACCTGGTCAGTCTATGTCATGGAAAGAGCAGGTGTTTTTAATGTTTTGTATACTCAGTATATTCTAGCTTTGGGAAGATCATTCCTAATTCAGCAATGCTGTCAAAACTAGGATTTTGTGGTCCCAAGATTAATATGCGCACAAACTAAGTATCTTAGAAGTGATGTGATATTGATATGTAAGAGTGGATTTCTGTGTACTGTCTACGGGTGGGGTAAGAGCAAGTTTCAGTAGAAGATTTTTGTGTGTGTGTGTGTGTGTGTGTGTGTGTGTGTGTGTGTGTGTGTGTGTGTGTGTGTGTGTGTGTGTGTGTGTGTGTGTGTGTGTGTGTGTGTGTGTGTGTGTGTGTGTGTGTGTGTGTGTGTGTTGTAACTTATTCCCCGTCAACATATTATAACTTTGATTCAATTTATTATAACGAACCTGCCTTCTAAGATATTTAATTATTGTGCATATTCATGACAGCTGTATTGAGACAGATGAAACAGATGAGAGACAGGTGAGATTGATGAGACAGATGAGAGACAGGTGAGATTGATGAGACAGATGAGAGACAGGTGAGAGACAGGTGAGATTGATGAGACAGGTGAGAGACAGGTGAGATTGATGAGACAGATGAGAGACAGGTGAGAGACAGGTGAGATTGATGAGACAGATGAGAGACAGGTGAGATTGATGAGACAGATGAGAGACAGGTGAGATTGATGAGACAGATGAGAGACAGGTGAGATTGATGAGACAGATGAGAGACAGGTGAGATTGATGAGACAGATGAGAGACAGGTGAGATTGATGAGACAGATGAGAGACAGGTGAGAGACAGGTGAGATTGATGAGACAGATGAGAGACAGGTGAGATTGATGAGACAGATGAGAGACAGGTGAGATTGATGAGACAGATGAGAGACAGGTGAGATTGATGAGACAGATGAGAGACAGGTGAGATTGATGAGACAGATGAGATTGATGAGAGGCAGATGAGAGACAGATGAGTGACAGATGAGAGACAGGTGAGATTGATGAGACAGATGAGAGACAGGTGAGATTGATGAGAGGCAGATGAGAGACAGATGAGTGACAGATGAGAGACAGGTGAGACTGATGAGAGGCAGGTGAGATTGATGAGACAGATGAGAGACAGGTGAGATTGATGAGACAGATGAGAGACAGATGAGATTGATGAGACAGATGAGAGACAGATGATAGACAGGTGAGACTGATGAGAGACAGGTGAGACTGATGAGAAAGATGAGAGACAGATGATAGACAGGTGAGAGACAGGTGAGACTGATGAGAGGCAGGTGAAAGACAGATGAGAGACAGATGAGATTGATGAGACAGATGAGAGACAAGTGAGATTGATGAGACAGATGAGAGACAGATGATAGACAGGTGAGACTGATGAGAGGCAGGTGAGACTGATGAGAAAGATGAGAGACAGATGATAGACAGGTGAGAGACAGGTGAGACTGATGAGAGGCAGGTGAAAGACAGATGAGAGACAGATGAGACAGATGAGAGACAGGTGAAAGACAGATGAGAGACATTTGAAAGACAGATGAAAGACAGGTGAGAGACAGGTGAGAGACAGATGAGAGACTGGTGAGAGACAGGTGAAAGACAGATGAGAGACAGGTGAAAGACAGATGAGAGACAGATGAGACAGGTGAAAGACAGATGAAAGACAGATGAGAGACAGGTGAAAGACAGGTGAAAGACAGATGAGAGACAGGTGAGAGACAGATGAGACAGATGAAAGACATATGAGAGACAGATGAGAGACAGATGAGAGACAGGTGAGAGACAGATGAGAGACAGATGAGAGACAGGTGAGAGACAGATGAAAGACAGATGAGAGAAAGGTGAGAGACAGGTGAGACAGATGAAAGACATATGAGAGACAGGTGAAAGACAGATGAGAGACAGGTGAAAGACAGGTGAGAGACAGGTGAAAGACAGGTGAGAGACAGGTGGAAGACAGATGAAAGACAGGTGAGAGACAGGTGAGAGACAGGTGAAAGCTAGATGAGAGACAGGTGAAAGACAGATGAGAGACAGGTGAAAGAAAGATGAGAGACAGGTGAAAGACAGGTGAGAGACAGATGAGAGACAGATGAAAGACAGATGAGAGACAGGTGAAAGACAGGTGAGAGACAGGTGAGAGACAGGTGAAAGACAGGTGAGAGACAGGTGGAAGAGAGATGAAAGACAGGTGAGAGACAGGTGAGAGACAGGTGAAAGCTAGATGAGAGACAGGTGAAAGACAGATGAGAGACAGGTGAAAGACAGATGAGAGACAGGTGAAAGACAGGTGAGAGACAGGTGAAAGACAGATGAGAGACAGATGAAAGACAGATGAGAGACAGGTGAAAGACAGATGAGAGACAGGTGAAAGTCAGATGAGAGACAGGTGAGAGACAGGTAAAAGACAGATGAGAGACAGATGAGACAGGTGAGAGACAGATGAGAGACAGGTGAAAGACAGATGAGAGACAGTTGAGAGACAGATGAGAGACAGATGAGAGACAGATGAGACAGACAAAAGACATATGAGAGACAGATGAGAGACAGGTGAGAGACAGGTGAGACAGATGAAAGACATATGTGAGACAGGTGAGAGACAGATGAAAGACATATGAGAGACAGATGAGAGACAGATGAGAGACAGATGGGAGACAGATGAGAGACAGGTGAAAGACAGATGAGAGACAGATGAAAGACAGATGAGAGACAGGTGAGAGACAGATGAAAGACAGATGAGACAGGTGAAAGACATATGAGAGACAGATGAGAGACAGGTGAAAGACAGTTGAAAGTGAAGATGAGAGACAGGTGAGAGACAGGTGAGAGACATTTGAGACAGATGAAAGACAGATGAGAGACAGATGAGAGACAGATGAGAGACAGATGAGAGACAGGTGAAAGACAGATGAGAGACAGATGAAAGACAGATGAGAGACAGGTGAGAGACAGATGAAAGACAGATGAGACAGGTGAAAGACATATGAGAGACAGATGAGAGACAGGTGAAAGACAGTTGAAAGTGAAGATGAACGACAGATGAGAGACAGATGAAAGACAGATGAGAGAAAGGTGAGAGACAGGTGAGAGACAGATGAGAGACAGGTGAGAGACAGATGAGACAGGTGAAAGACAGATGAGAGACAGGTGAGAGACAGATGAGACAGATGAAAGACATATGAGAGACAGATGAGAGACAGATGAGAGACAGGTGAGAGACAGATGAGAGACAGATGAGAGACAGGTGAGAGACAGGTGAGAGACAGATGAAAGACAGATGAGAGAAAGGTGAGAGACAGGTGAGACAGATGAAAGACAGGTGAAAGACAGATGAGAGACAGGTGAAAGACAGGTGAGAGACAGGTGAAAGACAGGTGAGAGACAGGTGGAAGACAGATGAAAGACAGGTGAGAGACAGGTGAGAGACAGGTGAAAGCTAGATGAGAGACAGGTGAAAGACAGATGAGAGACAGGTGAAAGACAGATGAGAGACAGGTGAAAGACAGGTGAGAGACAGGTGAAAGACAGATGAGAGACAGATGAAAGACAGATGAGAGACAGGTGAAAGACAGGTGAGAGACAGGTGAAAGACAGATGAGAGACAGGTGAAAGACAGATGAGAGACAGGTGAAAGACAGGTGAAAGACAGGTGAGAGACAGGTGAGAGACAGGTGGAAGACAGATGAAAGACAGATGAGAGACAGTTGAGAGACAGGTGAAAGCTAGATGAGAGACAGGTGAAAGACAGATGAGAGACAGGTGAAAGACAGATGAGAGACAGGTGAAAGACAGGTGAGAGACAGGTGAAAGACAGATGAGAGACAGATGAAAGACAGATGAGAGACAGGTGAAAGACAGCTGAGAGACAGGTGAAAGACAGATGAGAGACAGGTGAGAGACAGGTAAAAGACAGATGAGAGACAGATGAGACAGGTGAGAGACAGATGAGAGACAGGTGAAAGACAGATGAGAGACAGTTGAGAGACAGATGAGAGACAGATGAGAGACAGATGAGACAGACAAAAGACATATGAGAGACAGATGAGAGACAGGTGAGAGACAGGTGAGACAGATGAAAGTCATATGTGAGACA
>NC_034188.2:84770781-84775781 GCF_002021735.2 Oncorhynchus kisutch | reverse complement strand
GGGGAGAGATGGAATGAGGGGACAGGGGAGACAGGGGGAGACAGGGAGAGACAGGGGGAGACAGGGAGAGACAGGGAGAGACAGATGGAGACTGGGGGAGACAGGGGGAGACAGGGAGACAGGGGGAGACAGGGGGAGACAGGGAGAGACAGGGAGAGACAGATGGAGACTGGGGGAGACAGGGAGACTGCTGGATAACTCTCACCCTTTAGCTGGGGGGAGAGATGGAATGAGGGGACAGGGGAGACAGGGGGAGACAGGGGGAGACAGGGAGAGACAGGGAGAGACAGATGGAGACTGGGGGAGACTGGGGGAGACAGGGGGAGACAGGGAGAGACAGATGGAGACTGGGGGAGACAGATGGAGACTGGGGGAGACAGGGGGAGACAGGGAGAGACAGGGAGAGACAGATGGAGACTGGGGGAGACAGGGAGACTGCTGGATAACTCTCACCCTTTAGCTGGGGGGAGAGATGGAATGAGGGGACAGGGGAGACAGGGGGATACAGGGGGAGACAGGGGGAGACAGGGAGACAGGGGGAGACAGGGAGACAGGGGGAGACAGGGGGAGACAGGGAGACAGGGGGAGACAGGGAGAGACAGGGGGAGACAGGGGGAGACAGGGAGAGACAGATGGAGACTGGGGGAGACTGGGGGAGACAGGGGGAGACAGGGAGACAGGGGGAGACAGGGAGAGACAGGGAGAGACAGATGGAGACTGGGGGAGACAGGGAGACTGCTGGATAACTCTCACCCTTTAGCTGGGGGGAGAGATGGAATGAGGGGACAGGGGAGACAGGGGGATACAGGGGGAGACAGGGGGAGACAGGGAGACAGGGGGAGACAGGGAGACAGGGGGAGACAGGGGGAGACAGGGAGAGACAGGGGGAGACAGGGAGAGACAGATGGAGACTGGGGGAGACAGGGAGACTGCTGGATAACTCTCACCCTTTAGCTGGGGGGAGAGATGGAATGAGGGGACAGGGGAGACAGGGGGATACAGGGGGAGACAGGGGGATACAGGGGGAGACAGGGGGAGACAGGGAGACAGGGGGATACAGGGGGAGACAGGGAGACAGGGGGATACAGGGGGAGACAGGGAGACAGGGGGAGACAGGGAGACAGGGGGAGACAGGGGGAGACAGGGAGAGACAGGGGGAGACAGGGAGAGACAGATGGAGAGACAGATGGAGAGACAGATGGAGAGACAGATGGAGACTGGGGGAGACAGGGAGACTGCTGGATAACTCTCACCCTTTAGCTGGGGGGAGAGATGGAATGAGGGGACAGGGGAGACAGGGGGAGACAGGGGGAGACAGGGAGACTGCTGGATAACTCTCACCCTTTAGCTGGGGGAGAGATGGAATGAGGGGACAGGGGAGGCAGGGGGAGACAAGGGGATCTGTGTGATGAGACCCAGGGCACCATGCTGATGTGACAGGCCCTGACTACATCGCTCTTGTCATCCGTCGCTTCCTCTCATCCCCCTCTTCCTCCCATCTCTCACTTCGCCCGCACAAACGGCACGCGCTCCTGCCCTTTCGTTCGCATGCAATCAAAGGATTGCGTGTGCTTCTTCTTCTTCTTTTATTCTGTTTTCAGCTCAAAGGAAGACAGCAAACGTGTTATTGGGGGTTGCGGTGGCTGAGGGAAGGAGGGAAATATCTCTATTTTCAAAGGATGCTAGACATGTGTTTACACTTTGAGTACAGATTTTCTGTAAATAGTTTCTCCGCGGTCTCCGTCTCGTGTGTGTGTGTGTGTGTGTGTGTGTGTGTGTGTGTGTGTGTGTGTGTGTGTGTGTGTGTGTGTGTGTGTGTGTGTGTGTGTGTGTGTGTGTGTGTGTGTGTGTGTGTGCGTGCGTGTGTGTGTGTGTGCATACTTGGCCGATGGGCAGAGACAAAAACTACAAAGAGTCACTCATTGGCCCCATTACTAAGGTCACCAACACATCTATTGGTCTCGGGGTGTTTCCAAGTTTATTGAAGTCGGCCATAATAACGGCCATCTTTAAATCAGGTGACCCTGCTGACGTGAGTAACTACAGGCCCATTAGTATACTACCTGTGGTGTCAAAGGTTGTTGAAAAGTGTGTAGCAGAACAACTGATTGCCCACCTCAAAAACAGCCCCTTCACATTACACTCCATGCAGTTTGGCTTCAGAGCGAAACACTCCACAGAAACGGCCAACTGCTTTCTTCTGGAAAATGTGAAATCCAAGATGGACAAAGGGGGCGTTGTTGGGGCTGTGTTTCTGGACCTAAGCAAAGCTTTTGATACTGTTTACCATGATATTCTCATCACAAAATTGTCCAAGTTCAACTTTTCCCCTGATGCCTTGAGATGGATGAAATCATACCTTGTTGGCAGAACTCAGTGTGTCAGAATGAGCAATGAGCTGTCGCCCACTCTTAGCTATGATGTGGGCGTGCCCCAAGGGTCAATTCTGGGGCCCCTCCTGTTCCGCCTGTACATTAATGATCTGCCTTCTGTCTGTACTTGGTCTGAAGTTCAAATGTATGCAGATGATACAGTGATATATGTGCATGCAAAGAGCAAACAACAAGCTGCACAAGAACTCACTACTGTAATGGTCCAGGTTACAAAGTGACTCAGTGACTCACTACTGTAGTGGTCCAGGTTACAAAGTGGCTCAGTGACTCACTACTGTAGTGGTCCAGGTTACAAAGTGACTCAGTGACTCACTACTGTAGTGGTCCAGGTCACAAAGTGACTCAGTGACTCACTACTGTAGTGGTCCAGGTTACAAAGTGGCTCAGTGACTCACTACTGTAGTGGTCCAGGTTACAAAGTGACTCAGTGACTCACTACTGTAGTGGTCCAGGTCACAAAGTGGCTCAGTGACTCACTACTGTAATGGTCCAGGTTACAAAGTGACTCAGTGACTCACTACTGTAATGGTCCAGGTTACAAAGTGGCTCAGTGACTCACTACTGTAATGGTCCAGGTTACAAAGTGACTCAGTGACTCACTACTGTAGTGGTCCAGGTTACAAAGTGTCTCAGTGACTCACTACTGTAATGGTCCAGGTCACAAAGTGACTCAGTGACTCACTACTGTAGTGGTCCAGGTTACAAAGTGACTCAGTGACTCACTACTGTAGTGGTCCAGGTTACAAAGTGACTCAGTGACTCACTACTGTAGTGGTCCAGGTTACAAAGTGACTCAGTGACTCACTACTGTAGTGGTCCAGGTTACAAAGTGACTCAGTGACTCACTACTGTAATGGTCCAGGTTACATAGTGACTCACTACTGTAATGGTCCAGGTTACATAGTGACTCACTACTGTAATGGTCCAGGTTACATAGTGACTCACTACTGTAATGGTCCAGGTTACATAGTGACTCACTACTGTAATGGTCCAGGTTACATAGTGGCTCACTACTGTAGTGGTCCAGGTTACAAAGTGGCTCACTACTGTAATGGTCCAGGTTACATAGTGACTCACTACTGTAATGGTCCAGGTTACAAAGTGACTCAGTGACTCGTGTTTGCATCTCAATGTGAAAAAAACTGTTTGCATGTTCTTCACAAAGAGGGCAACAGATGCTACTGAGCCAGATGTCTATGTGTCAGGGGAGAAGCTCCAGGTGGTATCTGATTTGAAGTACCTTGGCATCATACTTGATTCCAACCTCAATGTGATAAAGTTCATTCAAATAACCAAATTCAACCTAGCTAATTTCCGATTTATGCGAAATTGTTTGACTACAGAACTGTACTTCAAATCTATGACACTCCCCCACTTAACATACTGCTTGACTAGTTAAATTTTTGTAATTTTACCTTTATTTAACCAGGCAAGTCAGTTAAGAACTCATTCTTATTTTCAATGACGGCCTAGGAACAGTGGGTTAACTGCCTGTTCAGGGGCAGAACGACAGATTTGTACCTTGTCAGCTCGGGGGTTTGAACTCGCTCTAACCACTAGGCTACGCTGCCGCCCCGAGTTGGGCCCAAGCTTGCTGTACAACATTAAAACCTATTCAGTCTGTCAACAAAAAGGCTCTCAAAGTGCTTGATAGGAAGCCCAATAGCCATCATCACTGTTACATCCTCAGAAAGCATGAGCTCCTGAGTTGGGAAAATCTTGTGCAATACACCGACGCATGTCTTGTATTCAAGATCCTAAATGGCCTGGCTCCCCCTCCACTCAGTATTTTCGTTAAACAGAAAACCCAGACATATGGCAGCAGATCCACAAGGTCTGCCATGAGAGGTGACTGTATAGTTCCCTTTAAGGAAAAGCACCTTTAGTAAATCCGTTTTCTCTGTGAGAGCTTCCCATGTCTGGAATACACTGCCATCAGACACACATAACTGCACCACATATCACACTTTCACAAAATGCTTGAAGACATGGCTAAAGGTCAATCAGATTTGTGAACATGGTCCCTAGCTGTGTGTTGCCACTTTCCATGTTGTCTGTTGTCTGTAGCTTGTGAGGTGTGGAAACACTTTGTTGCTTTTATGAATTTTGTCTTGCTGCGTTTTGTTCTATGTTGCTCTGTCTGTATGCTACGTCTTGCTTGTCCTATGTTGCTCTGTCTGTATGCTATGTCTTGCTTGTCCAATGTTGCTATTGTCTATATTGTAATTGTTTTTAATAACCTGCCCAGGGACTGCGGTTGAAAATTAGCCGGCTGGCTAAAACCGGCACTTTTACTGAAACGTTGATTAATGTGCACTGTCCCTGTAAAAATAAAATAAACTCAAACTCAGTTACTAGTTGACTGAACTTTAGAATGGGAGAAACTAGTGACCTAAGCGACTTTTAGCGTGGTTTGATCGTCGGTGCCAGGCGAGCCGGATCTGGTATCTCAGAAACGTCCGCCCTCCTGGGCTTTTCACGCACGACAATGCCTGGGGTTTACCGAGACAAACAAAAAACCTCCAGTCAGCGGCAGTCCTGTGGGCGAAGACAGCTTGTTGATGAGAGAGGTCGAAGGAGAATGACAAGAATCATGCAAGCTAGCCA
>NC_034188.2:84755781-84765781 GCF_002021735.2 Oncorhynchus kisutch | reverse complement strand
TGTCCTGAGTCTGCACAACTCTGCCAGGACCTAGGATCAAGAGAGACGGTCAAGTGTTTTAGTACTATATCTCTTGACACAATGATGAAAATAATCATGGCCTCTAAACCTTCAAGCTGCATACTGGACCCTATTCCAACTAAACTACTGAAAGAGCTACTTCCGGTGCTTGGCCCTCATGTTGAACATAATAAACGGCTCTCTATCCACCGGATGTGTACCAAACTCACTAAAAGTGGCAGTAATAAAGCCTCTCTTGAAAAAGCCAAACCTTGACCCAGAAAATATTTTAAAAACTATCGGCCTATATCGAATCTTCCATTCCTCTCAAAAATGTTAGAAAAGGCTGTTGCGCAGCAACTCACTGCCTTCCTGAAGACAAACAATGTATACGAAATGCTTCAGTCTGGTTTTAGACCCCATCATAGCACTGAGACTGCACTTGTGAAGGTGGTAAATGACCTTTTAATGGCATCAGACCGAGGCTCTGCATCTGTCCTCGTGCTCCTAGACCTTAGTGCTGCTCACCACATTCTTTTGGAGAGATTGGAAACCCAAATTGGTCTACACGGACAAGTTCTGGCCTGGTTTAGATCTTATCTGTCGGAAAGATATCAGTTTGTCTCTGTGAATGGTTTGTCCTCTGACAAATCAACTGTAAATTTCGGTGTTCCTCAAGGTTCCGTTCAAGGTTCCGTTTTAGGACCACTATTGTTTTCACTATATATTTTACCTCTTTTGGATGTCATCCGAAAACACTTTCACTGTTATGCGGATGACACACAGCTGTACATTTCAATGAAACATGGTGAAGCCCCAAAATTGCCCTCGCTAGAAGCATATGTTTCAGACATAAGGAAGTGGATGGCTGCAAACGTTCTACATTTAAACTCGGACAAAACAGAGATGCTTGTTCTAGGTCCCAAGAAACAAAGAGATCTTCTGTTGAATCTGACAATTAATCTTAATGGTTGTACAGTCATCTCAAATAAAACTGTGAAGGACCTCGGCGTTACTCTGGACCCTGATCTCTCTTTTGAAGAACATATCAAGACCATTTCAAGGACAGCTTTTTTCCATCTACGTAACATTGCAAAAATCAGAAACTTTCTGTCCAAAAATGATGCAGAAAAGTTAATCCATGCTTTTGTCACTTCTAGGTTAGACTACTGCAATGCTCTACTTTCCGGCTACCCGGATAAAGCACTAAATAAACTTCAGTTGTGCTAAATACGGCTGCTAGAATCCTGACTAGAACCAAAAAATGTGATCATATTACTCCAGTGCTAGCCTCCCTACACTGGCTTCCTGTCAAAGCAAGGGCTGATTTCAAGGTTTTACTGCTAACCTACAAAGCATTACATGGGCTTGCTCCTACCTATCTCTCTGATTTGGTCCTGCCGACATACCTACACGTATGCTACGGTCACAAGACGCAGGCCTCCTAATTGTCCCTAGAATTTCTAAGCAAACAGCTGGAGGCAGGGCTATCTCCTATAGAGCTCCATTTTTATGGAACGGTCTGCCTACCCATGTCAGAGACGCAAACTCGGTCTCAACCTTTAAGTCTTTACTGAAGACTCATCTCTTCAGTGGGTCATATGATTGAGTGTAGTCTGGCCCAGGAAGGTGAACGGAAAGGCTCTGGAGCAACGAACCGCCCTTGCTGTCTCTGCCTGGCCGGTTCCCCTCTTTCCACTGGGATTCTCTGCCTCTAACCCTATTACAGGGGCTGAGTCACTGGCTTACTGGGGCTCTCTCATACCGTCCCTGGGAGGGGTGCATCACCTGAGTGGGTTGAGTCACTGATGTTATCCTCCTGTCTGGGTTGGCGCCCCCCCCCCCCCCCCCCCTTGGGTTGTGCCGTGGCGGAGATCTTTGTGGGCTATACTCAGTCTTGTCTCAGGATGGTAAGTTGGTGGTTGAAGATATCCCTCTAGTGGTGTGGGGGCTGTGCTTTGGCAAAGTGGGTGGGGTTATATCCTTCCTGTTTGGCCCTGTCCGGGGGTGTCCTCGGATGGGGCCACAGTGTCTCCTGACCCCTCCTGTCTCAGCCTCCAGTATTTATGCTGCAGTAGTTTATGTGTTGGGGGGCTAGGGTCAGTTTGTTATATCTGGAATACTTCCCCTGTCCTATTCGGTGTCCTGTGTGAATTTAAGTGTGCTCTCTCTAATTCTCTCTTTCTCTCTTTCTTTCTCTCTCTCAGAGGACCTGAGCCCAAGGACCATGCCTCAGGACTACCTGACATGATGACTCCTTGCTGTCCCCAGTCCACCTGGCCGTGCTGCTGCTCCAGTTTCAACTGTTCTGCCTCATTATTATTGGACCATGCTGGTCATTTATGAACATTTGAACATCTTGGCCATGTTCTGTTATAATCTCCACCCGGCACAGCCAGAAGAGGACTGGCCACCCCTCATAGCCTGGTTCCTCTCTAGATTTCTTCCTAGGTTTTGGCCTTTCTAGGGAGTTTTTCCTAGCCACCGTGCTTCTACAACTGCATTGCTTGTTGTTTGGGGTTTTAGGCTGGGTTTCTGTACAGCACTTTGAGATATCAGCTGATGTACGAAGGGCTATATAAATAAATTTGATTTGAATTAAAACATTAATAGACAAGAACAGAATCAATAAAAAAAAACATTTAAAGGCACACATAGCATAAATGTGAAAAGACCCCTGGTGGCATGTCTGGTGTGTTAAGTGTGTCAGAGCTGTATGTAAGTTGACTGTGCAAACAATTTGGGATTTTCAACACATCAATGTTTCTTATAAAAAGACGAAGGGAAGCAGTCAGTCTCTCCTCAACTCTTAACCAAGAGAGACTGGCATGCATAGTATATATATTAGCACTCTGATTTCAATGAAGAGCAAGATGTGCCACTCTGTTCTGGACCAGCTGCAGCTTAACTAGGTCTTTCCTAGCATTATTTGTACCAAATACAATCAAATCAAATCAAATCAAATTTATTTATATAGCCCTTCGTACATCAGCTGATATCTCAAAGTGCTGTACAGAAACCCAGCCTAAAACCCCAAACAGCAAGCAATGCAGGTGGAGAAGCACGGTGGCTAGGAAAAACTCCCTAGAAAGGCCAATACCTAGGAAGAAACCTAGAGAGGAACCAGGCTATGTGGGGTGGCCAGTCCTCTTCTGGCTGTGCCGGGTGGAGATTATAACAGAACATGGTCAAGATGTTCAATGTTCATAAATGACCAGCATGGTCGAATAATAATAAGGCAGAACAGTTGAAACTAGAGCAGCAGCACAGTCAGGTGGAAGTTGAAACTGGAGCAGCAGCATGGCCAGGTAGACTGGGGACAGCAAGGAGTCATCATGTCAGGTAGTCCTGGGGCATGGTCCTAGGGCTCAGGTCAGTTGAAACTGGAACAGCAGCATGGCCAGGTGGACTGGGGACAGCAAGGAGTCATCATGTCAGGTAGTCCTGGGGCATGGTCCTAGGGCTCAGGTCCTCCGAGAGAGAGAAAGAAAGAGAGAAGGAGAGAATTAGAGAACGCACACTTAGATTCACACAGGACACCGAATAGGACAGGAGAAGTACTCCAGATATAACAAACTGACCCCAGCCCCCCGACACATAAACTACTGCAGCATAAATACTGGAGGCTGAGACAGGAGGGGTCAGGAGACACTGTGGCCCCATCCGAGGACACCCCCGGACAGGGCCAAACAAGAAGGATATAACCCCACCCACTTTGCCAAAGCACAGCCCCCACACCACTAGAGGGATATCTTCAACCACCAACCTACCATCCTGAGACAAGGCTGAGTATAGCCCACAAAGATCTCCGCCACGGCACAACCCAAGGGGGGGGGGGGGGCGCCAACCCAGACAGGATGACCACAACAGTGAATCAACCCACTCAGGTGACGCACCCCCTCCAGGGACGGCATGAGAGAGCCCCAGCAAGCCAGTGACTCAGCCCCTGTAATAGGGTTAGAGGCAGAGAATCCCAGTGGAAAGAGGGGAACCGGCCAGGCAGAGACAGCAAGGGCGGTTCGTTGCTCCAGAGCCTTTCCGTTCACCTTCCCACTCCTGGGCCAGACTACACTCAATCATATGACCCACTGAAGAGATGAGTCTTCAGTAAAGACTTAAAGGTTGAGACCGAGTTTGCGTCTCTGACATGGGTAGGCAGACCGTTCCATAAAAATGGAGCTCTATAGGAGAAAGCCCTGCCTCCAGCTGTTTGCTTAGAAATTCTAGGGACAATTAGGAGGCCTGCGTCTTGTGACCGTAGCGTACGTATAGGTATGTACGGCAGGACCAAATCAGAGAGATAGGTAGGAGCAAGCCCATGTAATGCTTTGTAGGTTAGCAGTAAAACCTTGAAATCAGCCCTTGCTTTGACAGGAAGCCAGTGTAGAGAGGCTAGCACTGGAGTAATATGATCAAATTTTTTGGTTCTAGTCAGGATTCTAGCAGCCGTATTTAGCACTAACTGAAGTTTATTTAGTGCTTTATCCGGGTAGCCGGAAAATAGAGCATTGCAGTAGTCTAACCTAGAAGTGACAAAAGCATGGATTAATTTTTCTGCATCATTTTTGGACAGAAAGTTTCTGATTTTTGCAATGTTACGTAGATGGAAAAAAGCTGTCCTCGAAATGGTCTTGATATGTTCTTCAAAAGAGAGATCAGGGTCCAGAGTAACGCCGAGGTCCTTCACAGTTTTATTTGAGACGACTGTACAACCATTAAGATTAATTGTCAGATTCAACAGAAGATCTCTTTGTTTCTTGGGACCTAGAACAAGCATCTCTGTTTTGTCCGAGTTTAATAGTAGAAAGTTTGCAGCCATCCACTTCCTTATGTCTGAAACACATGCTTCTAGCGAGGGCAATTTTGGGGCTTCACCATGTTTCATTGAAATGTACAGCTGTGTGTCATCCGCATAGCAGTGAAAGTTTACATTATGTTTTCGAATAACATCCCCAAGAGGTAAAATATATAGTGAAAACAATAGTGGTCCTAAAACGGAACCTTGAGGAACACCGAAATTTACAGTTGATTTGTCAGAGGACAAACCATTCACAGAGACAAACTGATATCTTTCCGACAGATAAGATCTAAACCAGGCCAGAACATGTCCGTGTAGACCAATTTGGGTTTCCAATCTCTCCAAAAGAATGTGGTGATCGATGGTATCAAAAGCAGCACTAAGGTCTAGGAGCACGAGGACAGATGCAGAGCCTCGGTCCGATGCCATTAAAATGTCATTTACCACCTTCACAAGTGCCGTCTCAGTGCTATGATGGGGTCTAAAACCAGACTGAAGCATTTCGTATACATTGTTTGTCTTCAGGAAGGCAGTGAGTTGCTGCGCAACAGCCTTCTCTAAAATTTTTGAGAGGAATGGAAGATTCGATATAGGCCGATAGTTTTTTATATTTTCTGGATCAAGGTTTGGCTTTTTCAAGAGAGGCTTTATTACTGCCACTTTTAGTGAGTTTGGTACACATCCAGTGGATAGAGAGCCGTTTATTATGTTCAACATAGGAGGGCCAAGCACAGGAAGCAGCTCTTTCAGTAGTTTAGTTGGAATAGGGTCCAGTATGCAGCTTGAAGGTTTAGAGGCCATGATTATTTTCATCATTGTGTCAAGAGATATAGACAATGTTCTCAGATTGTACCAAATACAATGTTCTCAGATTGAATGGGGAGTGTCGCTGCACAGCTAATTTCAGGTCTCTCCAGAGATGTTCAATTGGGTTCAAGTGCGGGCTCTGGCTGGGCCACTCAAGGACATTCATAGACTTGTCCCAGAGCCACTCCTGCGTTGTGTTAGCTGCTTATGGTAGTTGCCCTGTTGGAAGGTGAACCTTCGCCCCAGTCTGAGGTCCTGAGCGCTCTGGAGACGGTTTTCAACCAGAATATCTCTGTGCTATTTACATCTTTCCTTCGATCCTGACTAGTCTCCCAGTCCCCCCTGCTGAAAAACATTCCCACAGTATGTGTCACGGCCGTCAAAAGAAGTGGACAAAGGTGCAGCGTGGTGAGTGTACATTTTCCTTTTTATTCAAAATGTCGCCAACAAAACAACAAACGAAAGAAACAACCATGAAGCTTACAGGGCATTAGTGCCACAAACAAAGTTAACTACCCACACTGAAGGAGGGAAAAAGGACTACCTAAGTATGATTCCCAATCAGAGACAACGATAGACAGCTCTCCCTGATTGAGAACCATACCGGCCAAAACATAGAAATAAAGAAACCTAGAAAACAAAACATAGAATGCCCCACATCACACCCTGACCTAACCAAACAGAGAAATAAAACGGCTCTCTAAGGTCAGGGCGTGACAGTACCTCCCACCACCCAAAGGTGCGGACCAAGGCCGCAAAACCTGAACCTATAGGGGAGGGTCTGGGTGGGAAACTATCCGTGGCTCTGGCGGCTCTGGTGCGGAGACCCTGCTCCACCTCTGGCTCACCTCACTTTGGTAGCTCCTCTGGTGTGGGGACCCTCGCCGCCGACCCCGGACTGGGGACCCTCGTTGTGGGCCCCGGAACGCGGGCGTGACAGTATGATGCTGCTGCCACCACCATGTTTCACTGTAGGGATAATGCCAGGTTTCCTCCAGACGTGACGCTTGGCATTCAGGCCAAAGAGTTCAATCTTGGTTTCATCAGAACAGAGAATCTTGTTTCTCATGGTCTGAGAGTCCTTTAGGTGCCTTTTGCCAAATTCAAGCGGGTTGTTGTGCTTTTTGCTGAGGAGTGGCTTCCATCTGGCCACTCTACCATTAAGGCCTGATTGGTGGAGTGCTTCAGAGATGGTTGTCCTTCTAGAAGGTTCTCCCATCTCCACAGAGAAACTCTGGAGCGCTGTCAGAGTGACCATCGGGTTCTTAGTCACCTCCCTGTCCAATGCCTTTCTCCCTGGATTGCTCAGTTTGGCCGGGCGGCCAGCTCTAGGAAGGGTCTTGGTTGTTCCAAACTTCTTCCATTTAAGAATGATGGAGGCCATTGTGTTCTTGTGGACCTTCAATGATGCAAAAATGTTTTGGTACCCTTCCCAGATCTGTGCCTCGACACAATCCTGTCTCGGAGCTCTATGGACAATTCCTTCAAACTCATGGCTTGATTTTTGCTCTGACATGCACTGTCAACTGTGGGACCTTATATAGACAGGTGTGTTCCTTTCCAAGTCACACCTAATCAATTGAATTTAATACAAGTGGACTCCAATCAAGTTGTAGAAACATCTGAAATATGATCAATGGAAACAGGATGCACCTGAATTCAATTTTGAGTCTCATAGCAAAGGGTCTGAATACCTTTGTAAATAAGGAATTTCTTTCAGCTTTCATGGCAGGGATAAGTTCTTTCCTCTTCTGGCGCACAGCTTCAGGATAGTCCTCGTTGAGTAAGATATCCGTTCCTCTCAAGTTCTTGGCTCTTTCCAGAACCAATACCTTGTCCTGAACCTCAGGAAGTTGACCACTATCAGCCAGGGCCTATCACCGGTTGGTGGGTTTTCCAGTCCTGTGGGCTAGCTCCACCTCAATCTTCCTGTGGTCCATCTTCAATTTCTCAGAGATCATTTCCCTCACTTTGTCCTCAGACTCCGTCCAGGTCTCATGTGGAGATTCTGCAATTCTGTCCACAACCATGTTGTTCTGTCTTGATTGTCCCTTGAGATTTATTTATCTGCCATTGTTATCATGGATTCACACACAGAACTGATGTCCTCTCTCAATGACTTACAGATTGTTGTCATCTTGCCGTTCTCCTGTTTCAATCGATCTGACCCTGGGAGAACATCTGACCCTGGGAGAACAGCAAACTGTTCTTCAGGTCCTGGACCTTTCTTTTCAGGTCATCCATTGTTTTATTAGTTGAATCCACCAGTATTTGGACAAAACACTTGAAGCAATTATTTTGTTGTTGTAACAACTGCTTGTAGAACTGTTCGTTTAAAATATACTTCATCTGTGATAGAGAGACACCACTGTTCCCAACGGTACTCAGATGTGGTCTTTGTCATTGTAGCTAGAAACGTTGTTACTCCTTGCAGTTTCAGAAAGGGCAGATCACAGGGAAGATTGAAAACAACAAACAGCAGGGATCTAGACAGCCACAAACGTGGGACAATCTGTGGTCCCAGCCACAATGGCTAACTGCGTGAAGCCCTAAAGAAAACCCTGCTAGCTTAATAGACAGCTAGTTAGCAGCTAGGCTAGCTACTACACCAAATATCTCCTCAGACCTGGTCTTGGTCGGCAGGATCAGTGGACATAGAATAACTGATGGCAACTGCGTCGTGGGATCCAAACTTAAAAGTTAGCTAGCTACTAAAAAAACCTTCAATACACTTTCAAAACAACAAACCAAGCTCTCCCCCGTTCCACGTTCAACAGGAAGTGTTACACGTATGTATGAATGCATGCATATGCTATATGTGTTCCATGAGCGAATGCCAGCAGTGTATAAGCATGTGTCCCGATGACAGCATGGTAATCAGAAGCGTGTTGCATGTGTGCTTGTGTGTGTGCAGCTGTTGGCCAGCGTTAAACAAGTGGTGCTTGTGATTGCACGTGTGTGTGTGTGTGTGTGTGTGTGGGAAGAATAGAGCGTACATGCTAGTGACTTAAAGCCTAGATGCTGAGTGGAAGACAGTAGCAGAGGAGGAGGGATTCTGGTGGGTGTCCTGTGTGTGACGATGGTTAAGCTCTCTGAGTCATCTCCCACTGGGCAGATACTGGGTTGAATCAAAGTTTTTTTCAACATCATTTTAATTAAATGATGAACTATGTGGACTAGACGATGGATTGAAGTCTGTGCCCAGTGGGCTCTGTCCTGCCGTTCTCCACACGGCTCACATACACCGTGTGGTAGTAGCAGGGAAATGCTGGTGTGGAAATCAGGGAGCTGAAGCAGGTGCTGTTCTCTACAGCTGTCAATCCCGATGCCCCCAGCACCACACAGCCCTGCCAGCTCACCAGGGAGAGGAGGGAGAGACAGGCCTCAGCATAGCATGCAGCAGGAGACTAGGACAAAGCGGGAAAGATTGGGACAGAGGGGGTCAGACTGGGACAGAGTGGGACAGACCGGAATAGAGGGGACAGACTGGGTGAGAGTGGGATGGACTGGTGGAGAGTGGGACAGACTGGGGAAGAGTGGGACAGACTGGGTGAGAGTGGGACGGACTGGGTAATAGTGGGACGGACTGGGTAATAGTGGGACAGACTGGGTAATAGTGGGACGGACTGGGTAATAGTGGGATGGACTGGGTAATAGTGGGACGGACTGGGTAATAGTGGGACGGACTGAGGCAGACTGGGTGTTACGGATACAGTTATCCTGTGTGTGTGTATCCTGTGTGTGTGTTTCTTTTCTCTCCTTCTCCCCTCACAGGTGAAAATCATCACTCCCCAATCAGTCAACAATCAATCATCAATAAGACACACCTCCTCCTATTTCCTACCCTATCACAGTTCCTTCCCCATGGTTTAAAAACCCCATCATTTGTTTGCTCTAGAGCTAGCTCAATCTCTCTGTAAATGCCATGTATGTAGATCTCTGTGTTTCACTCTCTCTTTGTCTTAAACCTCTCTTTTGTTTGAGCACCTCCATAGCACTTTGTCATCACCTGTGAGTATTGTTTTGGTTATGGTGTTTGTTTGTTGCTGGTGGGAAAAGGGGGAAACCAAGACAAGTCGCCCATGGGCATACACTACCCGTAGGTGAACTTTGTTAAATACACTAGTTAGAACTGGGCGGACCACCCACTGTATTTTTGGTTAGTTAGTTAGCTGTTGTTAAAGTAGGCTAGTCTAGCTTAGGGGTGTTTTTGTATATTTATTGTTTCTTTCCTTGGGTCCAGCTCAGCCCCTTTTCCTGCTCCCCCCCCCCCCCCCCCCCCATTACCGTGTGTTTATAAATAAACTTTGAGTTTGACGGTAGATTTCAGTTGTCCTGGTTATTTCGTTCACACTTTTACTTTGTCACAATTATAATTTGCATGAGTTATGTTAC
>NC_034188.2:84743281-84750781 GCF_002021735.2 Oncorhynchus kisutch | reverse complement strand
GATGAGTGTGTGATGTGTAATGTGTGTGTGTAGGATGAGTGTGTGATGTGTAATGTGTGTGTGTAGGATGAGTGTGTGATGTGTGTGTGTAGGATGAGTGTGTGATGTGTGATGTGTGTGTAGGATGAGTGTGTGATGTGTAATGTGTGTGTGTAGGATGAGTGTGCTATGTGTAATGTGTGTGTGTAGGAAGAGTGTGTGATGTGTAATGTGTGTGTGTAGGATGAGTGTGTGATGTGTAATGTGTGTGTGTGTGTGTGTAGGATGAGTGTGTGATGTGTAATGTGTGTGTGTAGGATGAGTTTGTGATGTTTAATGTGTGTGTGTAGGATGAGTGTGTGATGTGTAATGTGTGTGTGTGTGTGGTGTGTGTGTGTGTGTGTGTGTGTGTGTGTGTGTGTGTGTGTGTGTGTGTGTGTGTGTGTGTGTGTGTGTGTGTGTGTGTGTGTGTGTGTAGGATGAGTGTGTGATGTGTAATGTGTGTGTGTAGGATGAGTGTGTGATGTGTAATGTGTGTGTGTAGGATGAGTGTGTGATGTGTAATGTGTGTGTGTGTGTAGGATGAGTGTGTGATGTGTAATGTGTGTGTAGGATGAGTGTGTGATGTGTAATGTGTGTGTGTAGGATGAGTGTGTGATGTGTAATGTGTGTGTGTAGGATGAGTGTGTTATGTGTAATGTGTGTGTGTAGGAAGAGTGTGTGATGTGTAATGTGTGTGTGTAGGATGAGTGTGTGATGTGTAATGTGTGTGTGTAGGATGAGTGTGTGATGTGTAATGTGTGTGTGTAGGATGAGTGTGTGATGTGTAATGTGTGTGTGTAGGATGAATGTGTGATGTGTAATGTGTGTGTGTAGGATGAGTGTGTGATGTGTAATATGTGTGTGTAGGATGAGTGTGTAATGTGTGTGTAGGATGAGTGTGTGATGTGTAATGTGTGTGTGTAGGATGAGTGTGTGATGTGTAATGTGTGTGTGTAGGATGAGTGTGTGATGTGTAATGTGTGTGTGTAGGATGAGTGTGTGATGTGTAATGTGTGTGTGTAGGATGAGTGTGTGATGTGTAATGTGTGTGTGTAGGATGAATGTGTGATGTGTAATGTGTGTGTGTAGGATGAGTGTGTGATGTGTAATATGTGTGTGTAGGATGAGTGTGTAATGTGTGTGTAGGATGAGTGTGTGATGTGTAATGTGTGTGTGTAGGATGAGTGTGTGATGTGTAATGTGTGTGTGTGTAGGATGAGTGTGTGATGTGTAATGTGTGTGTGTAGGATGAGTATGTGATGTGTAATGTGTGTGTGTAGGATGAGTGTGTGATGTGTAATGTGTGTGTGTAGGAAGAGTATTTGATGTGTAATGTCTGTGTGTAGGATGAGTGTGTGATGTGTAATGTGTGTGTGCGTGTGCGTGTGTAGGATGAGTGTGTGATGTGTAATGTGTGTGTGTAGGATGAGTGTGTGATGTGTAATGTGTGTGTGTAGGATGAGTGTGTGATGTGTGTGTGTAGGATGAGTGTGTGATGTGTGATGTGTGTGTAGGATGAGTGTGTGATGTGTAATGTGTGTGTGTAGGATGAGTGTGCTATGTGTAATGTGTGTGTGTAGGAAGAGTGTGTGATGTGTAATGTGTGTGGTGTAGGATGAGTGTGTGATGTGTAATGTGTGTGTGTGTGTGTAGGATGAGTGTGTGATGTGTAATGTGTGTGTGTAGGATGAGTTTGTGATGTTTAATGTGTGTGTGTAGGATGAGTGTGTGATGTGTAATGTGTGTGTGTGTGTGTGTGTGTGTGTGTGTGTGTGTGTGTGTGTGTGTGTGTGTGTGTGTGTGTGTGTGTGTGTGTGTGTGTGTGTGTGTGTGTGTGTGTGTGTGTAGGATGAGTGTGTGATGTGTAATGTGTGTGTGTAGGATGAGTGTGTGATGTGTAATGTGTGTGTGTAGGATGAGTGTGTGATGTGTAATGTGTGTGTGTGTGTAGGATGAGTGTGTGATGTGTAATGTGTGTGTAGGAATGAGTGTGTGATGTGTAATGTGTGTGTGTAGGATGAGTGTGTGATGTGTAATGTGTGTGTGTAGGATGAGTGTGTTATGTGTAATGTGTGTGTGTAGGAAGAGTGTGTGATGTGTAATGTGTGTGTGTAGGATGAGTGTGTGATGTGTAATGTGTGTGTGTGTGTGTAGGATGAGTGTGTGATGTGTAATGTGTGTGTGTAGGATGAGTGTGTGATGTGTAATGTGTGTGTGTGTGTAGGATGAGTGTGTGATGTGTAATGTGTGTGTAGGATGAGTGTGTGATGTGTGTGTGTAGGATGAGTGTGTGATGTGTGATGTGTGTGTGTGTGTAGGATGAGTGTGTGATGTGTAATGTGTGTGTAGGATGAGTGTGTGATGTGTAATGTGTGTGTGTAGGATGAGTGTGTGATGTGTAATGTGTGTGTGTAGGATGAGTGTGTGATGTGCAATGTGTGTGTGTAGGATGAGTGTGTGATGTGTAATGTGTGTGTGTGTAGGATGAGTGTGTGATGTGTAATGTGTGTGTGTGTAGGATGAGTGTGTGATGTGTATTATGTGTGTGTAGGATGAGTGTGTGATGTGTAATGTGTGTGTGTAGGATGAGTGTGTGATGTGTAATGTGTGTGTAGGATGAGTGTGTGATGTGTAATGTGTGTGTGTAGGATGAGTGTGTGATGTGTAATGTGTGTGTGTGTGTGTGTGTGTGTGTGTGTGTGTAGGATGAGTGTGTGATGTGTAATATGTGTGTGTAGGATGAGTGTGTGATGTGTAATGTGTGTGTGTAGGAAGAGTGTGTGATGTGTAATGTGTGTGTGTAGGATGAGTGTGTGATGTGTAATGTGTGTGTGTAGGATGAGTGTGTGATGTGTAATGTGTGTGTGTGTGTAGGATGAGTGTGTGATGTGTAATGTGTGTGTGTGTAGGATGAGTGTGTGATGTGTATTATGTGTGTGTAGGATGAGTGTGTGATGTGTAATGTGTGTGTGTAGGATGAGTGTGTGATGTGTAATGTGTGTGTGTAGGATGAGTGTGTGATGTGCAATGTGTGTGTGTGTAGGATGAGTGTGTGATGTGTAATGTGTGTGTGTGTAGGATGAGTGTGTGATGTGTAATGTGTGTGTGTGTAGGATGAGTGTGTGATGTGTAATGTGTGTGTGTGTAGGATGAGTGTGTGATGTGTAATGTGTGTGTGTAGGATGAGTGTGTGATGTGTAATGTGTGTGTGTAGGATGAGTGTGTGATGTGTAATGTGTGTGTGTAGGATGAGTGTGTGATTGTAATGGGTGTGTGTGTGTGTAGGATGAGTGTGTGATGTGTAATGTGTGTGTGTAGGATGAGTGTGTGATGTGTGTGTGTAGGATGAGTGTGTGATGTGTGATGTGTGTGTAGGATGAGTGTGTGATGTGTAATGTGTGTGTGCGTGTGTAGGATGAGTGTGTGATGTGTAATGTGTGTGTGTAGGATGAGTGTGTGATGTGTAATGTGTGTGTAGGATGAGTGTGTGATGTGTAATGTGTGTGTGTAGGATGAGTGTGTGATGTAATGGGTGTGTTGTGTGTGTAGGATGAGTGTGTGATGTGTAATGTGTGTGTGTAGGATGAGTGTGTGATGTGTGTGTGTAGGATGAGTGTGTGATGTGTGATGTGTGTGTAGGATGAGTGTGTGATGTGTAATGTGTGTGTGCGTGTGTAGGATGAGTGTGTGATGTGTAATGTGTGTGTGTAGGATGAGTGTGTGATGTGTAATGTGTGTGTAGGATGAGTGTGTGATGTGTAATGTGTGTGTGTAGGATGAGTGTGTGATGTGTAATGTGTGTGTGTAGGATGAGTGTGTGATGTGCAATGTGTGTGTGTGTAGGATGAGTGTGTGATGTGTAATGTGTGTGTGTGTAGGATGAGTGGTGTGATGTGTAATGTGTGTGTGTGTGTGTAGGATGAGTGTGTGATGTGTAATGTGTGTGTGTGTAGGATGAGTGTGTGATGTGTAATGTGTGTGTGTGTAGGATGAGTTGTGTGATGTGTAATGTGTGTGTGTAGGATGAGTGTGTGATGTGTAAATGTGTGTGTGTGTGTGTGTGTGTGTGTGTTGTGTGTGTGTGTGTGTGTGTGGTGTGTTGTGGGTGTGTGTGTGTGTGTGTGTGTGTGTGTGTGTGTGTGTGTTGTTGTGTGTTGTGTTAGGATGAGTGTGTGATGTGTAATGTGTGTGGTGTAGGATGAGTGTGTGATGTAATGTGTGTGTGTGTGTAGGATGAGTGTGTGATGTGTAATGTGTGTGTGTAGGATGAGTGTGTGATGTGTGTGTGTAGGATGAGTGTGTGATGTGTGATGTGTGTGTAGGATGAGTGTGTGATGTGTAAATGTGTGTGTGCGTGTGTAGGATGAGTGTGTGATGTGTAATGTGTGTGTGTAGGATGAGTGTGTGATGTGTATGTGTGTGTGTGTGTGTAGGATGAGTGTGTGATGTGTAATGTGTGTGTGTAGGATGAGTGTGTGATGTGTGTGTGTAGGATGAGTGTTTGATGTGTGATGTGTGTGTAGGATGAGTGTGTGATGTGTAATGTGTGTGTAGGATGAGTTTGTGATGTGTAATGTGTGTGTGTGTGTGTGTGTGTGTGTGTAGGATGAGTGTGTGATGTGTGATGTGTGTGTGTGTGTAGGATGAGTGTGTGATGTGTAATGTGTGTGTATGATGAGTGTGTGATGTGTAATGTGTGTGTGTAGGATGAGTGTGTGATGGTTAATGTGTGTGTGTGTAGGATGAGTGTGTGATGTGTAATGTGTGTGTAGGATGAGTGTGTGATGTGTAATGTGTGTGTGTAGGATGAGTGTGTGATGTGTAATGTGTGTGTGTGTGTGTTGTGTAGGATGAGTTGTGTGAGTGTGGTATTATGTGTGTGTAGGATGAGTGTGTGATGTTGTAATGTGTGTGTGTAGGATGAGTGTGTGATGTGTAATGTGTGTGTGTGTAGGATGAGTGTGTGATGTGCAATGTGTGTGTGTGTAGGATGAGTGTGTGATGTGTAATGTGTGTGTGTAGGATGACTGTGTGATGTGTAATGTGTGTGTGTAGGATGAGTGTGTGATGTGTAATTTGTGTGTGTGGTGTGTGTGTGTGTGTGTGTGTGTGTGTGTGTGTGTGTGTGTGTGTGTGTGTGGTGTGTGTGGTGTGTGTGTGTGTGTGTGTGTGTGTGTGTGTAGGATGAGTGTGTGATGTGTAATGTGTGTGTGTAGGATGAGTGTGTGATGTAATGTCTGTGTGTGTGTAGGATGAGTGTGTGATGTGTAATGTGTGTGTGTAGGATGAGTGTGTGATGTGTGTGTGTAGGATGAGTGTGTGATGTGTGATGTGTGTGTAGGATGAGTGTGTGATTGTGTAAGTGTTGTGTGCGTGTGTAGGATGAGTGTGTGATGTGTAATGTGTGTGTTAGGATGAGTGGGTGATGTGTAATGGTGTGTGTGTGTAGGATGAGTGTGTGATGTGTAATGTGTGTGTGTGTTAGGATGAGTGTGTGATGTGTGTGTGTAGGATGAGTGTGTGATGTGTGATGTGTGTGTAGGATGAGTGTGTGATGTGTAATGTGTGTGTAGGATGAGTTTGTGATGTGTAATGTGTGTGTGTGTGTGTGTGTGTGTAGGATGAGTGTGTGATGTGTGATGTGTGTGTGTGTGTGTGTAGGATGAGTGTGTGATGTGTAATGTGTGTGTAGGATGAGTGTGTGATGTGTAATGTGGTGTGTAGGATGAGTGTGTGATTGTAATGTGTGTGTGTGTAGGATCAGTGTGTGATGTGTAATGTGTGTGTGTGTGTGTGTGTAGGATGAGTGTGTGATGTGTATTATGTGCGTGTAGGATGAGTGTGTGATGTTGTAATGTTGTGTGTTAGGATGAGTGTGTGATGTGCATGTGTGTGTGTGTAGGATGAGTGTGTGATGTGTAATGTGTGTGTGTGTAGGATGAGTGTGTGATGTGTAATGTGTGTGTGTGTAGGATGAGTGTGTGATGTTAATGTGTGTGTGTGTAGGATGAGTGTGTGATGTGCAATGTGTGTGTGTGTAGGATGAGTGTGTGATGTGTAATGTGTGTGTGTAGGATGAGTTGTGTGATGTGTAATGTGTGTGTGTAGGATGAGTGTGTGATGTGTAATGTGTGTGTGTGTGTGTGTGTGTGTGTGTGTGTGTGTGTGTGTGTGTGTGTGTGTGTGTGTGTGTGTGTGTGTGTGTGTGTGGTGTGTGTGTAGGATGAGTGTGTGATGTGTAATGTGTGTGTGTGTGTAGGATGAGTGTGTGATGTGTAATGTGTGTGTGTGTGTGTAGGATGAGTGTGTGATGTGCAATGTGTGTGTGTTATGTCAACTTTTCTAATAACAGAAAACTGCGCAGCATCTATGTTCATGTCTAAAGATACATCACTTGATGAAATTATTTAATGACTTCCACATAAACCATTCTATCAAGCTCAGACTCTCTCCTCTTAACTTTTGTTGGTTTCTTCCCTGAATATGGCACCACCTTGACAGCACCAAGTTACTGTAGACTTCTGTATTTGCTTTCACAATGTCATACAGTGCCAGCAGGTGGGGCTATTGTTTGATTTTATGGACTCTCCTCCTAATTATTTTGTTGTTGTTGTATTTAACGAGGCAAGTCAGTTAAGAACAAATTCTTATTTACAATGACGGCCTAGGAACAGTGGGTTAACTGCCTTGTTCAGGGGCAGAACAACAGATATTTACCTTGTCAGCTCAGGGATTTGATCCAGCAACCTTTTAGTTACTGGCCCATCTCTCGAACCACTAGGCTACCTGCTGCCCCAATGAGAAGAAAGGACGAGGTAGACACTTGTCATTCATTATACATATCACACCATTCATCCTGTTTCTCCTTGTTCTACTCATCGTTATAGGGTTCTGTGTTCCACTTAGGAAACAGAAGGAGTTCTATTCATCATTATAAGGTTCTGTGTTGCACTCAGGAACAGAAGGAGTTCTGCTCATCATTATAAGGTTCTGTGTTCCACTCAGGAACAGAAGGAGTTCTATTCATCATTATAAGGTTCTGTGTTGCACTCAGGAACAGAAGGAGTTCTGCTCATCATTATAAGGTTATGTGTTCCACTCAGGAACAGAAGGAGTTCTATTCATCATTATAAGGTTCTGTGTTCCACTCAGGAACAGAAGGAGTTCTATTCATCATTATAAGGTTCTGTGTTCCACTCAGGAACAGAAGGAGTTCTACTCATCATTATAAGGTTCTGTGTTCCACTCAGAACAGAAGGAGTTCTACTCATCATTATAAGGTTATGTGTTCCACTCTCAAACCAGAAGGAGTTCTACTCATCATTATAAGGTTCTGTGTTCCACTCAGGAACAGAAGGAGTTCTACTCATCATTATAAGGTTCTGTGTTCCACTCAGGAACAGAAGGAGTTCTACTCATCATTATAAGGTTATGTGTTCCACTCAGGAACAGAAGGAGTGTTGTCATTCTATCTTTTGT
>NC_034188.2:84713197-84743181 GCF_002021735.2 Oncorhynchus kisutch | reverse complement strand
GCGCTCTTTCGTAGGCCCACTTCTCCTCAAATAATAGGAGATCTTTTACAGCTGAAAAGAACTCAAAATCTACTTTTATTCTTGCTTTCACTAATCCTTTAAAAACACATCTTACATCCTTCCCATATCCCGTTTCTATCTTGTGTTTTCTACTCAGAAAATTGACATCTTAGCTTGTCCCAAAATAAAATTTAACATTTGACATTTTCTTTTCTGTTGTTTACTATATTGAAACCCCAAATAAAAACAGTGTTATTGAAAAATTCCCCTACAGCTTTAAACAAAGATTCCATCATTTCCAATAGAGGTTTTATCCTCTCACACTCCATAAAACAGTGAAAAATGGTTTCTCTTATATTACAAAAGGACATCCATCTCTAACATCTGAATTAATAACAGATACAAAAGCATTAACTGCAATGATGCCATGTAAAACCCTCCATTGCATATCACCAGTACCCTTTTGTAACGGTGGTTTGTACAGTGCCCTCCATGCTGGCTTTACCCTATCATCAATGCCCAATTTTACCCTCCATGGAGTGTCTTTTCTATTTTTCAATTTATCTTTATTCAACACCTTGACACACCCCCTATACAAGTCCTTCCATTCACCTCATCCAAACCCACCTCCTCCAACCCTCTCAAATCCAGCAATAACGCCTTTCTTTCTGACTCTGGGATACCTGGTGTAATCCCTAGTCTTGGAAATGAGACGTCTTCATCTTGTACATTCTTCTTGTGGCTACTAAGCATACCCCATTCTTCCGCTGACAGAGCCTTCCTACAGCTCCCCAGCATTTGTCCGACAATCCTTTCCGACCTCATCCCCAAATGTTCTGCCACCCGTCTTCTATCCATTAAGGCGGGCCCAGCCATGGCCATTAACTGTCTTAAGGTGATGATTTTCCCCTTCACCAAAATCTTGGAGAAATGTGGAACAGCTGCAGTTGTACAATCCAGTCTTGCCCCATACACCAGAGGTTCCTCCAACAGCCAATGCACTGACTCCACTGAAGTTCGTCTGGACACCTTCATTATGCTCCACACTCTGAGAAGTCCTCTGTAAAACGGAGGTACTCCCTCCCTAGAAATCTGGCTACTATCAACCAGAAATAAAGCCTTCTTTAAACCTAATCCTCCAACCCGTTGTAATATAAGACCTGCCACCCCTCTCCACACCACATTTTCCGGTCCATAAAGTAACCTTTGAATAAACTGAAACCGGAAAGCAGCAGCCCTACTAGCAAGATGTACAAGACCTTGTCCCCCCTCTTCTTTTGACAAATACAAAACACTTTGTGGAACCCAGTGATATTTATCCCAAAAGAAATCCACAATAATTGCCTGTATCTTAGCCAGAAGGCCAGATGGTGGTTCTAAAACTGACAACCGATGCCACAGTGCAGATGCAATCACATTGTTAACTATAATAGTGCGCCCCCTATATGACATACGAGATAATAACCAACGCCATCTCCTCATCCTCCCTTCCACCATTTCAACCACCCCACTCCAATTTTTTTCCATAGTCCCCTCATCTCCTAGGTATACTCCAAGATACTTAAAACCTCCCTTACACCATTCTAGCCCCCCTGGCAAAGCCATGATCCCTCCAGACCATTCTCCAATCTGTAACGCACAACTCTTTTCCCAATTTACCTTTGCAGAGGATATTCCCCTAAAACGATCAACCATTAGACCCAAGCTATCCACCTCCGCTTGATTTTTCACTAGCACAACTACATCATCAGCATAAGCTGAGAGACGAATAGGAGGAACATCCTCTGAAAGGCACACCCCTGCAATGCGACTTCTAATGCTATTTAGTAGTGGCTCTATAGCAATGGCATATAACATCCCTGACATAGAACATCCCTGCCTAATACCTCTACACACTTTAAAAGGAGCACTCAAACCACCGTTAACTTTCAATACACTTTCAATGTCACCATATATCACCTTTATCATGGCAATAAACCAGAGCTGAACCCAAACGCCTCAAACGTGTGCCATAAATATTGATGTTCAACTCGGTCAAATGCCTTTTCCTGATCAATTGAAATTAGACCAGCATCCAACCCAATAGCCCTAGAGACGTCCAAAAAATCACGAATCAGAGAAATGTTATCCCCTATCTGCCTGCCAGGAACACAGTAGGACTGATCCGTATGTATGATTTGCCCCATCACCTCCCTCAGCCTGTTGGACAAAGCTTTTGACAATATCTTATAATCAGTGCACAATAAAGCCACCGGCCTCCAGTTCTTCACCTCCCTCGGGTCACCCTTTTTGGGCAGTAGGGTGAGGACAGCCCTTCTGCAGCTTATTGGTAGTAACCCTCCGGTTAAACTATCATTAGCTACTTCTAACCAATCCTCTCCCAACATAGCCCAAAAAGACTTAAAAAAGTCAACGGGAAGCCCATCAATGCCTGGTGCCCTTCCATTTTCCATGCCTTTTAATGCAGTGTATAAATCCTGCAAAGACAATGGTTGCTCAAGCTCAACCTGAGCTTCTGCAGCCACCTTTGGGAGCCCATCAAAGAACTGCTGTGTCACTGTTTTGTCCTCTTTGTACTCACACTTGTAGAGCTCAGCATAGAACTCTACTGCCCTCTTTCTAATTTCACTAGGGCTAGTGAGCTCTTGTCCAACAGCTGATTTGAGACAATGAATAATTTTTCTTTGTCCATTCTTTTTCTCTAAACCAAAGAAAATTTGGATGAGGCATCCATTTCAGATATTCCCTGAAATTTACTTCTCACCAGTGCCCCCTGTGCTCTGATACCCAGCAGGTCTGCCAATGCAGTTTTTTCTCCTCTTGAGGGCCTGAGTATGGCCTCGATCTCCTGTGGTCTCAACCAACGTCATGAGTTCCACTATTTCAATCTCTAGGGCTTTCATTGATCTGGTGATATCTTTGGTGACATTCCTCGTGTATTGATTACAAAATTGTTGAATCTGTATTTTCCCTATATCCCACCACTGTTGAATGGATACAAAACTGGCCTTTTGAGACCTCCACCTCTCCCAAAAAAAACTGAAACATTTCCTGAAGTGAGCATCACTCAATAAAGTTATATTAAAATGCCAGTATGCGCTTTTGGGTTTTACATCGTTAATGAACACCACCTCTGTTATTAAACAATGATCAGAAAATCCCACTGGAGTTATCACACTTGATTTACAGACCTGAGATTGATGCTCAAAAACATAAAACCTATCTAACCTGGCCATAGAAATGATGTTCTCTCTCACATGCGCCCAGGTGTACTGCCTTGTTCCTCCATGTTGACTCCGCCAAATATCACACAATTCATTTGTTACAATGAGGCGTTTTAAAAACATCCTTGAGGCTATATGAGGTTCTTGGTGATTTCTATCTAAATCACTAACTGTGCAGTTAAAATCCCCAGCAATAAACAAATAATCTTCTTTGTTACATTTCTCAATGGTATTTGATAGTGTCTCTAAAAAACATACCCTCTCAACTGTCACCACTGGGGCATATACATTTATCAGACACATAGTGATGTTTTCATACCTTGCTCTAACTTTTAATAACCTCCCCTCAACTACCTCTTCAACCTCATATGACAATGGCAAAACCCTTTTGAGAACAAGATAACCACACCCCCACTTTTTGAGTTTTTATGACTACACACCACTGTCCCCCCCCACTCCTGTTGCCACATAACTTCATTTTCCAAATTACTATGCGTTTCTTGTAGAAAAATGATGTCACTTCCCTTTCCCCTAATTAACTCATACACCATGGCTCTTTTTTTAACATCTCTTGCCCCATTTACGTTTAAAGAAGAAATCTTAAAACTGCTCATGGATAAAAAAAATATACAGAGGAAGATCCAGCCACCACATCTCTTTACAGAGTTAAGACTGCAACTGAACTCTTTCATTTTCTTTAGAATTTACATCACTTATCACTCTTGTGACCACTTTCTTGAGTCTAGCAATTTCAGGGCTTTTCAAACTTCCCCCTGTAATTTTTGACATCAGAAACTTTGCTGATTCAATAAACAATTCACGTTCAGGGAAAAATCAGTTACATTGTAATCCTGCATATATTTCTTCCCTTTTGTCAACTTCAAAAATTGACGTATCCTCTCGATCCCATACCTCCCTTCCACCCCATTTATCTCACTATATTGTTGTGAAGCGTCAGACGACTCACTCTCACTATCCTCCCCAGAAGAATACTCCACCATCTCTACACCTTGTTCATCTTCAATTGATTTATCAAACTCTACCTTTCTCTTAGAATTAGACCCTTCACCACCCCTTAAATTCTTCCTTTTACTCCTCGGTATTTTGAAAACATCCGCTTCCTTTTCCATTATTTCAATCTCCTCTTGACTTCCAATTTCATTTTCCAACACCACCTCAGCGACAGCAGTCGCAATCTCACCTACTGTTTCCCCTCCCTCTTTGTTCTGATCTACCACAATTGCCCCCGTATCCACACTGCCTTCCTCTCCTGCTTTTCCAACCACATCTGCCCACCTTCTCTCTTCTCCTGTACCCTTATTATGTTCATTCCCTCGCGGTGGTGCGTTAGTTGCACTCGCACTAAAACTACTACCAGGCTCAGCGCGCTCATTTTCGGGACAACTACGCACCAAATGCCCCTCTCTTCCACATCCAAAGCATTTCATTGATTCAGTAGATGCATAGAAGACATAATCAAATCCATCAATCTTAAAGCTAAACGCTAAATTCAGTTCATCTCCTTCCTTTTTTAAAATCATATGCACTTGTCTCCTATGAGACACGACATGTTTCAACAACGGAGATTTGCATCCAAAAAGAACCTTCTTTATTGTAGATACTATTTGACCATGGCGCGATAACTCTCGCTCTAACACTTCATCTCTAACAAATGGTGGCACGTTAGAAAGCATGACTTTCTTCGCAGGATTCATAAGCGGAAATACCGGCGTCTGTGTCTCCCGCAACACAACACCCCTCTCAACTATTTTATTCACCTTTTCAATTGAATCTAAGAATATCACTACAGCGCTATTCATCCTTGAGGCTGATTTGATGCTATCATACCCAATGATAGCACCCACAGCCAAGCTACATTCTTCCACTGAACACCCTGTCGCAGCAGGAATCTTTACTCCATGCCTCCGACTAAGTTTTTCAAACTCTCCATTTCCGCGAGTGGCCATATCAACCAGCCCTACCCGCTGGTTGTGCCCTCGCGAAAAACCAACCTCAAAGATCCCACCACCCCTATACGTGTTTAGTGATAATTTAAACAAGATACCCTTAAAACAACTAAACTAATCAATATATATATATATACATACAAAAACCCGATAGAGTGAAAAAAGAAATTCCATTCGCTCTCACAATCACCCCTGCTTGACGACTCACTCCCAGCATGCACTCCCAGCATGCACTCCGACGAGAGAGAGAGAGAGAGAGAGAGAGAGAGAGAGAGAGAGAGAGAGAGAGAGAGAGAGAGAGAGAGAGAGAGAGAGGTCATAACTACTGTGGGATATGCGTCAACAGTAACCTTGGGAAAATCCTCTGCATTATCATTAACAGCAGACTCGTACATTTCCTCAATGAAAGCAATGTATTGAGCAAATGTCAAATTGTCTTTTTACCAAATTACCGTACAACAGACCATGTATTCACCCTGCACACCTTAATTGACAACCAAACAAACCAAAAAAAAGGCAAAGTCTTCTCATGCTTTGTTGATTTCAAAAAAGCCTTCGACTCAATTTGGATTGAGGGTCTGCTATACAAATTGATGGAAAGTGGTGTTGGGGGTAAAACATACGACATTATAAAATCCATGTACACAAACAACAAGTGTGAGGTTACAATTGGCAAAAAACACACAAATCTCTTCCCACAGGGTCGTGGGGTGAGACAGGGATGCAGCTTAAGCTCCACCCTCTTCAACATATATATCAACGAATTGGCGCGGGCACTAGAAATGTCTGCAGCACCCGGCCTCACCCTGCTAGAATCTGATGTCAAATGTCTACTGTTTGCTGATGATCTGGTGCTTCTGTCACCAACCTGGCAGTAAATCTCAGTAAGACCAAAATAATGGTGTTCCAAAAAAGGTCCAGTCGCCAGGACCACAAATACAAATTCCATCTAGACACCATTGCCCTAGAGCACACAAAAAACGATATATACCTTGGCCTAAACATCAGCACCACAGGTAACTTCCACAAAGCTGTGAACGATCTGAGAGACAAAGCAAGAAGGGCATTCTATGCCATCAAAAGGAACATAAAATTCAACATACCAATTAGGATCTGGCTAAAAAAATACTTGAATCAGTCATAGAACCCATTGCCCTTTATGGTTGTGAGGTCTGGGGTCCGCTCACCAACCAAGACTTCACAAAATGGGACAAACACCAAATTGAGACTCTGCACGCAGAATTCTGCAAAAATATCCTCCGTGTACAACGTAGAACACCATATAATGCATGCAGAGCAGAATTAGACCGATACCCACTAATTATCAAAATCCAGAAAAGAGCCGTTAAATTCTACAACCACCTAAAAGGAAAGCAATTCCCAAACCTTCCATAACAAAGCCATCACCTACAGAGAGATGAAACTCGAGAAGAGTCCCCTAAGCAAGCTGGTCCTGGGGCTCTGTTCAATTACTTGACACATTGGAAAGAATTAACAAAAAAACAGAGCAAACTAGAAAGCTATTTGGCCCTAAACAGAGAGTACACAGTGGCAGAATACCAGAACACTGTGACTGACCCAAACTTAAGGAAAGCTTTGACTATGTACAGACTCAGTGAGCATAGCCTTGCTATTGAGAAAGGCCGCTGTAGGCAGACATGGCTCTCAAGAGAAGACAGGCTATGTGCACACTGCCCACAAAATGAGGTGGAAACTGAGCTGCACTTCCTAACCTCCTGCCCAATGTATGACCATATTAGAGACATATTTCCCTCAGATTACATAGATCAACAAATAATTTGAAAACAAGCCCAGTTTTGATAAACTCCCATATCTACTGGGTGAAATTCCACAGTGTGCCATCACAGCAGCAAGATTTGTGACCTGTTGCCACGAGAAAAGGGCAACCAGTGAAGAACAAACACCATTGTAAATACAACCCATATTTATGCTTATTTATTTTCCCTTGTGTACTTTAACCATTTGTACATTGTTACAACACTGTATATGTCTATATATACTATATATATATATATATATAATATGACATTTGTAATGTCTTTATTGTTTTGAAACTTCTGTATGTGTAATGTTTACTGGTAATTTTGATTGTTTATTTCACTTTTGTATATTATCTACCTCACTTGCTTTGGCAATGTTAACACATGTTCCCCATGCCAATAAAACCCATTGAGAGAGAGAGAGAGAGAGAGAGAGAGAGAGAGGGAGAGAGAGAGAGGGAGAGAGAGAGAGAGAGAGAGAGAGGGAGAGAGAGAGAGGGAGAGAGAGAGTTGCCAAAAGAACCTGTGACCTGTTGCCACGAGAAAAGGGCAACCGATGAAGAACAAACACCATTGCAAATACAACACATATTTATGTTTATTTATTTTCCCTTTTGTAATTAAACTATTAGCACATCAATATAACACCGTACATATCCATAATATGACATTCAAAATGTCTATATATGAAACTTCATGTAATGTTTACTGTTAATTTATTGGGGGTTTTTCACTTTTGTTTATTATCTTATTCACTTGCTTTGGCAATATAAACATATGTTTCCCATGCCAATAAAGCCCTTTGAATTGAATTAAATTGACACAGACAGAGAGAGAGAGAATCCCTTCCCTTGGCCCAGCAGAGCAGCCCAGAGAGGAGAAGTGGTGTATGTGGCATTCTGCTGTTCACTGAGACCTGCTGGGCTGGTTTTTGTGGGGTCATTAAAATTCCAGCTCCCTTCTGCACCTCCACCTTCACCACAGCTACAGCTCACAGCTACATGTTGGCTCTTGTCCACGAGCCGCCTCTCTCTGCTTCTGTCTCTCTTTCTCCCTCCCTCTCTCAAAACTCAGCTCACTTTCTATGTATAATCCCACTCTCTTTCTCTCATATTCAATTTAGCTTTCTCCCTGTTTGTCTTTCACTCTCTTTGTCACTTTTTTGTTAATCTCTCTCATTTCCTGACCCATGTCTCTCTCTGCCCCACTCTATCTCTCTTTCCCCCAACCTAGTCGTTATCTCTCTATCTCCCAACCGAGTCTTTATCCCTCTATCCCCAACCTAGTCTTTATCTCTTTCTATTCCCCAACCTAGTCTTTATCTCTCTATCCCCAACCTAGTCTTTATCTCTTTCTCTCTCTATCCCCAACCTAGTCTTTATCTCTTTCTCTCTCTATTCCCCAACCTAGTCTTTATCTCTTTATCGCTCTATTCCCCAAACTAGTCTTTATCTCTTTATCTCTCTCTTCCCCAACCTAGTATTTATCTCTCTTTCTCTCTATTCCCCAACCTAGTCTTTGTCTCTCTCTCTCTCTTCCCCAACCTAGTCTTTATCTCTCTCTCTCTCTCTATTCCCCAACCTAGTCTTTATGTCTCTCTCTCTCTATTCCCCAACCTAGTCTTTATGTCTCTCTCTCTCTATTCCCCAACCTAGTCTTTATCTCTCTCTCTCTCCATCTTGTCTTTATCTCTCTCTCTCTCTCTATTCCCCAACCTAGTCTTTATCTCTCTCTCTCTATTCTCCAACCTAGTCTTTATCTCTCTCTATTCCCCAACCTAGTCTTTATCTCTCTCTCTCTCTATTCCCCAACCTAGTCTTTATCTCTCTCTCTCTCTCTTCCCCAACCTAGTCTTTATCTCTCTCTCTCTCTATTCCCCAACCTAGTCTTTATCTCTCTCTCTCTCCATCTTGTCTTTATCTCTCTCTCTCTCTCTATTCCCCAACCTAGTCTTTATCTCTCTCTCTCTCTTCCCCAACCTAGTCTTTCTCTCTCTCTCTCTCTTCCCCAACCTAGTCTTTATCTCTCTCTCTCTCTCTATTCCCCAACCTAGTCTTTATCTCTCTCTCTCTCTCCATCTTGTCTTTATCTCACACTTTCTTTTTCTTTTTTTTCTCGTTGTCCACTGAGGTTCTCTTGTCTCTACAGATGTCCCCTTCATTTAAATATCTGAGAAACAAACAGAAAAAAGTCTAACCTGTCTGCACTCCTCACAACACCATTTTACTAAACAACAACATCCCTCTGCAGGCAGCCATGGCTACCTGAAGTCTCTGTAGCTAGTGGAGTGGAGAGGAATGTTTGGTTGGCTTTGAAGAGGTCTTGAATGACCCTTACCTCCTTGAATGACCCTTTCATCTGCACACTCACCCAGTGTGTGTGTGTGTGTGTGTGTGTGTGTGTGTGTGTGTGTGTGTGTGTGTGTGTGTGTGTGTGTGTGTGTGTGTGTGTGTGTGTGTGTGTGTGTGTGTGTGTGTGTGTGTGTGTGTGTATTCTAGTTCAAGAGCAGGACATTGTTCCTTACTTCCTGCCCTCTTAAGCCTTGTCCTTTTGTTTAGGGTGACCCTCATCCCCCCTCTCTCCCTCACTCACCCCTTTACCCTTTCTACCACTCACCCCACCTCTCATCCCCCTCTACCCCCCCTTACCCATTTAGCTTTTCAATTGAATTCTCTCTCCATCTCTCATCTCTCTCTCCATTTCTCTCCTTCTCTCTCCTCTCCTCTCTCTCCTTCCTTCCTTTCAATTCAATTCAATTGAATCTCCCTCTCTCTCCTTCCTCTCTCTCGCTCTCTATCTCTCAAATCAAAGGGCTTTATTGGCATGGGAAACATATGTTCACATTGCCAAAGCAAGTTAAATAGATAATAAATAAAAGTGAAATAAATAATCAGAAATTAACAGTAAACATTACACTCACAAAACTTTCAAAGCAATAAAGACATTTCAAATGTCATAGTATGTATATATACTGTGTTGTAATGATGTGCAAATAGTGCAAAGGGAAAATAAATAAATATAGGTTGTATTTACAATGGTCTTTGTTCTTCACTGGTTGCCCATTTTTCTTGTGGCAACAGGTCACACTGTGGTATTTAACCCAGTAGATATGGGAGTTTATCAAAATTGGATTTGTTTTCGAATTCTTTGTGGGTCTGTTTAATCTGAGGGAAATATGTGTCTCTAATATGGTCATACAGTTGGCAGGAGGTTAGGAAGTGCAACTCAGTTTCCTCCTCATTTTGTGGGCAGTGTGCACATAGCCCGTCTTCTCTTGAGAGCCAGGTCTGCCTACGGCGGCCTCTCTCAATAGAAAGGCTATGCTTTTCTGTACATAGTCAAAGCTATCCTTAAGTTTGGGTCAGTCACAGTGGTCAGGTATTCTGCCAGTGTGTACTGTGTTTAGGGCCAAATAGCATTCCAGTTTGCTCTGTTTTTTTGTAAATTCTTTCCAATGTGTCAATTAATTATCTTTTTGTTTTCTCATGATTTGGTTGGGTCTAATTGTGCTGCTGTCCTGGGGCTCTGTGGGGTGTGATTGTGTTTGTGAACAGAGCCCCAGGACCAGCTTGCTTAGGGGACTCTTCTCCAGGTTCATCTCTCTGTAGGTGATGGCTTTGTTGTAGAAGGTTTGGGAATTGCTTCCTTTTAGGTGGTTGTAGAATTGAACGTCTATTTTTCTGGATTTTGATAATTAGCCGGTTTCGGCCTAATTCTGCTCTGCATGCATTATTGATTTATTACGTTTCTCCCTCCAGCCTTAACCATTCGCTCTCTCAACAGGCCAAATGAAAACACATCACACTCTCATATATTAAATATTATAGACATGACAACAAATCCTGACTGATCTTATAAGAAGAGGTATAGTGTACTGACATTACAAAAGAGTACAGTATGTTCTGGCTACCCCTAGAGGTCAGCAGGTCAGTGTCACCTTGGGGTGAAAGAGAGAGATCTGGCTACCCCTAGAGGTCAGCGGGTCAGTGTCACCTTGGGGTGAAAGAGTGAGACCTGGCTACCCCTAGAGGTCAGCGGGTCAGTGTCACCCTGGGGTGAAAGAGAGAGATCTGGCTACCCCTAGAGGTCAGCAGGTCAGTGTCACCTTGGGGTGAAAGAGAGAGATCTGGCTACCCCTAGAACTTCAGAGAAGGTCAGTGTCACCTTGGACTGAAGCAAAAAGTGACTTCCATGAACTGGAAGTCTCTAAAGGGGAAGGTTAACAATATACACAACAGTTTGGGGTCACTTAGAAATGTCCTTGTTTTTTAAAGAAAAGCACATTTTTTGTCCATTAAAATAACATAAAATTGATCAGAAATACTGTGTAGACATTGTTAATCTTGTAAATGACTATTGTAGCTGGAAACTGCTGATTTTTGTGTAATATCTACATAGGTGTACAGAGGCCCATTATCAGCAACCATCACTCCTGTGCTCCAATGGCATGTTGTGTTAGCTAATCCAAATTTATCATTTTAAAGGTTAATTGATCATTAGAAAACCGTTTTGCAATTATGTTAGCACAGCTGAAAACTGTTGTTCTGATTAAAGAAGCTGTCATGTTCCTTGAAAGGATCGGACCAAGGCGCAGCGTGGTATGCATACATATTATTTTAATGAATACCGAACAAACCAACTACATAGAACAAACGAAACGTGAAGATATACAAAATAGTGCAGACAGGCAACTAAACATAGTCAAGATCCCACAACTAACAATGAGGAAAATGGCTACCTAAATATGATCCCCAATCAGAGACAACGATAAACAGCTGTCTCTGATTGGGAACCATATCAGGCCAACATAGACATACAAAAACTAGAGTACCCACCCTAGTCACACCCTGACCTAACCAAAATATTTAGAAAAACAGATATCTAAGGTCAGGTTGTGACAGTAGCAATAACACTGTCCTTCTTTGGACTAGTTGAGTATCTGGAGCATCAGCATTTGTGGGTTCGATTACAGGCATAAAATGTCCAGAAACAAAGAACTTTCTTCTGAAACTCGTCAGTCTATTCTTGTTCTGAGAAATGAAGGCTATTCCATGTGAGAAATTGCCAAGAAACTGACGATCTCATACAACTCTGTGTACTACTCCCTTCACAGAACAGTGCAGACTGGCTCTAAACAGAATAGAAAGAGTGGGAGGCCCCGGTGCACAACTGAGTAAGAGGACAAGTGTAACGACGTTCTTTGTTTGTTGAATGAGAGTCGGACCGAAATGCAGCGTGGTGGTTACTCATGTCTTTAATGAAGAAAAAAGTGACGATACATGAACTATAAATACAAAAAACAACAAACGGAACGTGAAACCTAATACAGCCTATCTGGTGAACACTACACAGAGACAGGAACAATCACCCACCAACCTAATACAGCCTATCACCCACCAACCTAATACAGCCTATCACCCACCAACCTAATACAGCCTATCACCCACCAACCTAATACAGCCTATCACCCACCAACCTAATACAGCCTATCTGGTGAACACTACACAGAGAAAGGAACAATCACCCACCAACCTAATGCAGCCTATCTGGTGAACACTACACAGAGACAGGCTGCATTAGGTTGGTGGGTGATTGTTCCTGTCTCTGTGTAGTGTTCACCAGATAGGAACAATCACCCACCAACCTAATGCAGCCTATCTGGTGAACACTACACAGAGACAGGAACAATCACCCACCAACCTAATGCAGCCTGTCTCTGTGTAGTGTTCACCAGATAGGCTGTATTAGGTTGGTGGGTGATTGTTCCTGTCTCTGTGTAGTGTTCACCAGATAGGCTGTATTAGGTTGGTGGGTGATTGTTCCTGTCTCTGTGTAGTTTCACCAGATAGGCTGTATTAGGTTGGTGGGTGATTGTTCCTGTCTCTGTGTAGTTTCACCAGATAGGCTGTATTAGGTTGGTGGGTGATTGTTCCTGTCTCTGTGTAGTTTCACCAGATAGGCTGTATTAGGTTGGTGGGTGATTGTTCCTGTCTCTGTGTAGTTTCACCAGATAGGCTGTATTAGGTTGGTGGGTGATTGTTCCTGTCTCTGTGTAGTGTTCACCAGATAGGCTGCATTAGGTTGGTGGGTGATTGTTCCTGTCTCTGTGTAGTGTTCACCAGATAGGAACAATCACCCACCAACCTAATGCAGCCTATCTGGTGAACACTACACAGAGACAGGAACAATCACCCACCAACCTAATGCAGCCTATCTGGTGAACACTACACAGAGACAGGAACAATCACCCACCAAATACCAAGCGAAACTCAGGCTACCTAAATACGGTTCCCCATCAGAGACAACAAGAAACACCTGACTCTGATCGAGAACCGCCTCAGGCAGCCCAAACCTAACTAGACACACCCCTAATCATAGCAATCCCAATCCTATAAAACCCCAATGCGAAACACAACACGTAAACCCATGTCACACCCTGGCCTGACCAAAATATATAACGAAAACACAAAACACTAAGACCAAGGCGTGACAACAAGTACGTTAGAGTGTCTAGTTTGAGAAACAGACGCCTTACAAGTCTTCAACTGGCAGCTTCATTAAATAGTACCCGCAAAACCAAAGTCTCAACGTAAACAGTGAAGAGGCGACTCCGGGATGCTGGCCTTCTAGGCAGAGTTCCTCTGTCTAGTGTCTGTGTTCTTTTACCCATCTTAATCTTTTATTTTTATTGGCCGGTCTGAGATATGGCTTTTTCATAGCAACTCTGCTTTTCAACCATTGCTTATTGCTCACAACCTGCGTGACAAAGTTCACAATGACTCGAGGTAAGATAATGTTACCACCTGCCATGACTGTTACTAGTGTAAACACTGTCGAAACAAACAACAGTATCCTGGGTGAGACAAGGACACCCATCCACCTAAAGAGTTATGGACTACTGCATGCAACTCTAGGCTTCTCAAATCAGATTACAAACACATTACCCCAATAACAGTGTATTCGTTCTGGATAAGAGCATCAGTGCCTTCGGGAATGAATTCAGACCCGTTGACTTTTTCCACATTTTTTTAGGTTACAACATTATTCTAAAATGTATTATTTTCCTCATAAGTCTACACACAAAACCCCATAATGACAAAGCAACAACAACAAAAAGTTTGCTAATTTAAAAATAAAAATAACGACTGAAAGATCACATTTACATAAGTATTCAGACCCTTTACTCAGTACTTTGTTGAAGAACCTTTGGCAGCGATTACAGTCTTGAGTCATCTTGGGTATGACACTACAAGCTTGGCACACCAGTATTTTTTGAGTTTCTCCCATTCTTCTCTGCAGATCCTCTCAAGCTCTGTCAGGTTGAATGGGGAGCGTTGCCGTACAGCTATTTTCAGGTCTCTCCAGAGATGTTCGATAGGGTTCAAGTCCGGGCTCTGGCTGGGCCACTCAAGGACATTCAGAGACTTGTCCTGAAGCCACTCCTGCATTGTCTTGGCTGTGTGCTTAGGGTCGTGGTCCTATTGGAAGGTGAACCTTCGCCCCAGTCTGAGATCCTGAGCGCTCTGGAGGTTTTCATCAAGGATCTCTCTCTATTTTGCTCTGTTCATCTTTGCCTCGATCCTGACTATTCTCCCAGTCCCTCCAAGCAGGCTGTCATGTGACTTTTACTGAGGAGTGGCTTCCGTCTGGTCACTCTACCATAAAGGCCTTATTGGTGGAGTGCTGCAGAGATGGTTGTCCTTCTGGAAGGTTCTCCCATCTCCACAGTGGAACTCTACAGCTCTGTCAGAGTGACCATTGGGTTCTTGGTCACCTCCCTGACCAAGACCCTTCTCCTCCGATTGCTCAGTTTGGCCGGGCAGCCTGCTCTAGAAAGAGTCTTGGTGGTTCCAAACTTCTTCCATTTAAGAATGATGGAGGCCACTGTGTTCTTGGGGATCTTCAATCGTGCAGAAATGTTTTGGTACCCTTCCCCAGATCTGTGCCTCGACACAATTCTGTCTCAGAGCTCTACAGACAATTTCTTCTACCTCAAGGCTTGTTTTTTGCTCTGACATGCACTGTCAACTGTGGGACCTTATATAGACAGGTGTGTACCTTTCCAAATCATGTCCAATTAATTGAATTTACCACAGGTGGACTCCAACAAGTTGTTGAAACATCTCAAGGATGATCAATGGAAACAGGATGCACCTGAGCTCTAATGTCGAGTCTTATAGGAAAGGGTCTGTATACTATTTCTGTTTTGAATTTTTAATACATTTGCAAAATTGTAAAAAAAACTGTTTTTCGCTTTGTGATTGGGGTATTGTGTGTAGATTGCTGAGGAATGTTTTTTATTGAATCAATTTTAGAATAAAGGTTGTAACGTAACAAAATGTGGGGGAAAAATCAAGGGGTCTGAATACTTTCTTAAAGCCCTGTATATGTAAAATGCAAGATGGGTGGGAGTTAGATGATCCCAGACCTGCCCATGAAAGGGAACACCTGGTATGTCAGATGTGTAGGCCGTCTATATGGAAATCATATCTGCACGTTGTTATTTTTTTTCATAAGCCTCATATAGACATGTCAGAACACGAACAACAGGAGGTTACGCATGTTGGTTTGGGTGGAATGCTGGACACGTGCCTAGGAGTGTAACCAGTCAATCATTCACTTGCGTCAGCTCCACGCAGTTAAAAGTTGAGACAGAGCTGTAATTTATGTATTATGGAATCTGTTGAAAGCATTGAAGGCATCGTTTATCTGGGCGGTTGTTTTACACGCTCTGTTAATTGTTGCCCTGTTAAGTGCAAGGTCGATGAATTCCAGTCTGAAGTGTGTGTGTAGTGTGTGTGTGTGAGAGAGAGAAAAGGAGAGAGAGCAAGAGAGGGAGAGCAAGACAGACAGAGTGAGGGACAGACAGAGTGAGGGACAGACAGACAGACAGACAGACAGACAGACAGACAGACAGAGAGAGAGAGAGAGAGAGAGAGAGAGAGTGTGTGTGTGTCTGTAGTATGTGTGTGGAAGGGGGGGGGGGCGAGTTAAGCTGTGGCGTGTGTGTGTGGCGTTTTGGAGTAAACAAGGTTCACATTAAAAAAAATATGTGCCAAGCATCAAAGCCAGGATTGCCCTTTCGCCCTTTGTCATTTATGTTTACCAGGGCACTGGGGTGCAACGATCACATCCCATCCTTACAACTGCACAGTCCAGGAAGTTCAGCCATCAATGCACATGAGACTTCCACATGATAAAACATTGATTGTGTAGATAAAAGCCATAGGCCTACAGACATCTACTGCTTTACTGGCCTATAGACTTACCTCGGAATGTCTGTTGCATAGATAAACAACCAAATGTTTTACCTATTAGGCTAGTATTGTATTTCTGTGTATTAGTTCTATAGGGAACCCGTAGGTTTCGGTAGGATCATGGTGACTGTGTAGGGGAACTAAGTATGTGAATATGGTTTGGGGTTGGTCTGGAGAGGGGGCTAGAATTTAGCATTTTTCAAGCACCTGAAATAGCTTTTTTCCTGTAATCTAGATCCATAAATATTATTCTTATTTCTATGTAAAAAAAAATATGTTTATTGTTCTGCATATCTCTTCAGATGTCTGTATCCTCCTGACTGGTGGTTATTTTTTTAAATAAACTAAATATGCTTCTCTGCATGCCTGAGTAAAAGATTGAAAGTCATGTGACTTATTCAGTACATTTAGTAATGGCTTGCTTTTCTAAAGTCTATCGACCTTGCCAGCATGCATGTCTGCTAAAATAGTTAGGCAAGATAGCTACTCTAACTTCACTAATAGCCTGAAATGTCTTCTGGGTAGTTTGTTATGAGGTTGGGAGATTGGAAACCTATCTGGACAAGCTAAAGCCTACTTTAAATTGCTAGGTAGCTAGTAGTATTACAGAAGAAGAAAAAAGATAGTTAGTTTCATTAGTTTCCTGGTTATTTTTTTTTTAAACAAGACAAATCTGAGGGGCCACGGCCCCCCCTACTGGCTTGATGCCTCTGGCTCTGTGTCCTTCACAGGCCTATTGGCTGTGTTTGTCCTACGATAATCCCCTTTGTCCTGTAGGTCTACTGGAAATGCTGTTTGAATATGCGAACAACCAGAAACCTTTCCAGTCAGTCAGTATCACAAAAACAAGGAGGGGGGAGACCACCCAACTCCCTGCACTTAGTAGACATATTTCTCCTACTGCTCAGGCGCCTGACGAACACAGCACCAACTTCCTGCTTTTCCTCCCCCTATGACACACCAGTTTCGTTTTTCCTCCTCTCTCTCTCTCTTCTCCTTTGATGCCAAATCCCATCCCTCGACCGGGTGAGGAGCGCCGTGAGTGGCTGAGAGGACTGAGCGTTCCTTGCAACAGCTGCGAGTTGCCTCTATCCAACACAGGAGTTGGCGGAACTGAGCTCAGTGCAGAACGACGAACAGCGGCTTTGTCACGCATTGCCCCAGCCCCGGACCAGCAGCCCAAACCCCGATCGACATATCGCTACATTCATGACCGGACAGGGATTACGTGGCGAAGGAGACAATTTCACAGAAGAGATTGAACGGATTTTACGCAGGTAGGAATAGGATCTGTGTGTGTCTGGACGCTTTGTATTCTAAACGGGCTCTGTGAAAGCAACGCTATAATAAATCACCCAGCCGGGACGTCTATGCAGCAGTATGTGTTGGAGATCGACTATATTGTAGCCTAGTTCTTTTGCGCAGCACACCAGATCTTCATGAATGCTGGAAGGGAATTTTTTACATTTGATAAATGATATAGCAGTCTACAACGTTCTGCAGGTCGGCATTAGTGTAGTTCATCTCAAACATCCACCGTGTTTTCGCGGATAAAACATACCGAAATGCGAGTATTAACATCGTAGGCTAGGACCTATACGATGTATATAGAAGATGTAGGCGTTTTGATGTGCGTTACAACGGGAAAATGCAGTGTCAGGATCGAGTCTTTGTGCTGTTCGACGCAGTCCCCCTCGTCTCTATGTGTGTCTGTAGGCCTACGTGCAAACTTGCTCGAGCAGCGATTTGTAACTGGCACGTATGCCGTAGACCCCGTGTATCTACCTCCGGTGATCAAAATACTCTCTCGAGAATGTTTTGTTATTGTGCGACAATGATTGTATCGCGCTGTACAGTAGCTTATACGCACTGTAATTGAATCTTGACGCTCGTCATTGACTGAACAACAATATAATAAAACTATTTCTAAGTTTGGGAGACTTTTTCCAAACCTATCTATTCAATCGTCTAGATTTGAAGGGCTATCAATGGTAAACATGATACAACTGGTGAAACAGAAACTATCCGTTACCCAGGAAAGTAAACTATGGCTTTTCCAAGATAAAGCTTATTGTTTTACACCCAATAAAGTGCAATGGGTATTGACACCGTCAAGGGGCTGACTAACAGTTGATCAAATGACACATGCCCAGGACTTTCGAAATATGAAGCATACATTTTTGGTATTATTTTCCATCGATGGTTATTTCTCTCACACTCTGTCTTTCTCTCTTCTCATTTCTCTATCTATCTTTCAGAACTGCCGGGTTTTAGGAGTGCCCCTGGGGACCATGGATAAAGCTTTGCATATCCTACAGAAACCGACAGACTCAACCGACAAGGTCCTTGGCGGTGGAACAGGAATAGCTCTGGATATGAGTATAGGGGACCGAGAATTCACGGAACAATCTATTAGACTTAGCAATAAAATCCCGTTAGTGAAGCCCTATTTCAAAAAGAAGCACGGACAGAGGAAACTGGACTCAAAATGCCTCCGTGCGCTCCAGGACCCAATCCTGACCACATTACTGAGTACGGATGCTCTTGTTACCGGAGACGGAGTGTTTGTCCCCAGGAACCCTCCGCCAAGGACAGCTGGGAACCTGTGCACTGCTGTGGTGGTCAAACAAGCGCGGATTGGTGGGCCTGTGTGCCGTAAAGAATCGTCAGCTACCGGTGTAACAGCTATGATTACCGGCAACACGGAAATGGTGGACGCCGCCGCCGAGTTGGAGGAGACAGAGGGGGGGGTAACCAAGGCACCGGTAGATCTCCAGCGTGTGACAATAGACTCTAACGAACGCAGATTCCAGCTCAAACTTCACCCGCGGGCGCGCGAAGTGGCGGCGACACCCCCCACACCCGATACCCCTCTAGTATCCCCTCCAAGCCAGGGGGGCAACACGATGATTGACCTATTTGCTTCTACAGCCTTGCGGGGGGCAAATTGTCTCACCATTAAAGACGGTAAGAAAACCCCCAGTCTTCAGGCCGACAAAGGCGAGATATTTCAGGATAAAAGCGAAGAGGCCTCCCTGGATCTAGTTTTTGATCTGCTAACCCAGCTCCAGTATCACACGCACCAAGCCGACTCGGTTTCCATCTGCGTGGATTTCCTGCAGGGGTTGTGTGTGTACGGGAGTGACTGCGCTTACCATCATACTGTGCTGCCCTACCACTGGCAGATCTGCAGGAGTGATACTGAAAGCTGGCAAAGCCTGGCGGATGATTCACAGGATCAGTTGGAGAGGCTTTATTGCAATCCGGACAATGAACAAGTCAGGCTCAGGTTTCAGTAAGTGCTTTTGTTTAGTAACAGTGGTTTCTCCTGTTTTCTGTTCTATATGAATGTAGCCTAATAGAGAGCTGAGATTGTATTTACAGTTTTAAGACAGGAGTGCTTTGCTATGAGAAAGGTATGTCAGTTTCAGTAGGTGTGTGCGGGTGGTGTGTGTGTTGTAATGATTAACTGACTGAGTCGTTTTTTGGTTCCCGACTTCCCCTATCTCAGTTCTTATTTGGGTGTCATTCTTATGGCACGTTGACTTCCTGCAATAGCGTGTGTGCTCTTTCTGCTCCCAAACCCAGCCTTCTCATTGGATGAACAGCTCAAACCAGGAAGTGCTGTACCCATGGCAGCTTAGAGCTGGGAACTTGCATGACCTACTGCTGCCTGGCTCGGTCACTGACACACACGCACTGGCTGTCTCTCTCACGAACACACACACACACACACACACACACACACACACAAGCACTTGGCAGGCACTAGCAGACAGGCATACAAAGTGTGCTCTGATTCAAGCTATAAACCCCACATTCACACAATGACACCGTTAGCTATGTCACCACACACACCTCACAAGTTATTCAGGGAACTGAGGGGTCCGTGTACGTGTCTCTGTGTGTGACTGCGTCTGTGTCACTGCGTGTGTGTGTTGTTGATTTTAGGTTTTAAAGTGAAACTACATGCAAACCTTCCCACCCACAGGATATGCACCTGTCCATGAGAACCCAAATGAAGTCAAGCTCTTATTTGAATATGCAACACACTCACATGAGTCTAAAGTTACTGTATTCGGTGTTGGTGATAGTAACTTAGTAGTGTCCGTTTCCAAACATTATAAATGGGCAGTCTGTACACAGAGCCAAAATACCACAGTAACTACCAGTCTAATCACCTATAGAATGGCTGTGTACCAGTCTAATCACCTATATAATGGCTGTGTACCAGTGTAATCACCTATATAATGGCCGTGTACCAGTGTAATCACCTATATAATGGCTGTGTACCAGGGTAATCACCTATAGAATGGCTGTGTACCAGTGTAATCACCTATAGAATGGCTGTGTACCAGTGTAATCACCTATAGAATGGCTGTGTACCAGTGTAATCACCTATAGAATGGCTGTGTACCAGTGTAATCACCTATAGAATGGCTGTGTACCAGTGTAATCAACTATAGAATGGCTGTGTACCAGGGTAATCACCTATAGAATGGCCGTGTACCAGTGTAATCACCTATAGAATGGCTGTGTACCAGACTAATCCCCTATAGAATGGCTGTGTACCAGACTAATCCCCTATAGAATGGCTGTGTACCAGGGTAATCCCCTATAGAATGGCTGTGTACCAGGGTAATCCCCTATAGAATGGCTGTGTACCAGGGTAATCCCCTATAGAATGGCTGTGTACCAGGGTAATCCCCTATAGAATGGCTGTGTACCAAGGTAATCACCTATAGAATGGCTGTGTACCAGGGTAATCACCTATAGAATGGCTGTGTACCAGACTAATCCCCTATAGAATGGCTGTGTACCAGTCTAATCACCTATAGAATGGCTGTGTACCAGTCTAATCCCCTATAGAATTGCTGTGTACCAGTCTAATCACCTATAGAATGGCTGTGTACCAGTCTAATCCCCTATAGAATGGCTGTGTACCAGTCTAATCCCCTATAGAATGGCTGTGTACCAGTCTAATCCCCTATAGAATGGCTGTGTACCAGTCTAATCCCCTATAGAATGGCTGTGTACCAGTCTAATCCCCTATAGAATGGCTGTGTACCAGTCTAATCCCCTATAGAATGGCTGTGTACCAGTCTAATCACCTATAGAATGGCTGTGTACCAGTCTAATCCCCTATAGAATGGCTGTGTACCAGTCTAATCCCCTATAGAATGGCTGCGTACCAGACTAATCCCCTATAGAATGGCTGTGTACCAGTCTAATCACCTATATAATGGCTGTGTACCAGTCTAATCCCCTATAGAATGGCTGCGTACCAGACTAATCCCCTGTAGAATGGCTGTGTACCAGTCTAATCACCTATATAATGGCTGTGTACCAGTCTAATCCCCTATATAATGGCTGTGTACCAGTCTAATCACCTATAGAATGGCTGTGTACCAGACTAATCGCCTATAGAATGGCTGTGTACCAGACTAATCGCCAATAGAATGGCTGTGTACCAGTCTAATCCCCTAAAGAATGGCTGTGTACCAGTCTAATCGCCTATAGAATGGCTGTGTACCAGACTAATCACCTATAGAATGGCTGTGTACCAGACTAATCGCCAATAGAATGGCTGTGTACCAGTCTAATCCCCTAAAGAATGGCTGTGTACCAGTCTAATCCCCTATAGAATGGCTGTGTACCAGTCTAATCCCCTATAGAATGGCTGTGTACCAGTCTAATCCCCTATAGAATGGCTGTGTACCAGTCTAATCCCCTATAGAATGGCTGTGTACCAGTCTAATCCCCTATAGAATGGCTGTGTACCAGTCTAATCCCCTATAGAATGGCTGTGTACCAGACTAATCGCCAATAGAATGGCTGTGTACCAGTCTAATCCCCTAAAGAATGGCTGTGTACCAGTCTAATCCCCTATAGAATGGCTGTGTACCAGTCTAATCCCCTATAGAATGGCTGTGTACCAGTCTAATCCCCTATAGAATGGCTGTGTACCAGTCTAATCCCCTATAGAATGGCTGTGTACCAGTCTAATCCCCTATAGAATGGCTGTGTACCAGTCTAATCCCCTATAGAATGGCTGTGTACCAGTCTAATCCCCTATAGAATGGCTGTGTACCAGTCTAATCCCCTATAGAATGGCTGTGTACCAGTCTAATCCCCTATAGAATGGCTGTGTACCAGTCTAATCCCCTATAGAATGGCTGTGTACCAGTCTAATCCCCTATAGAATGGCTGTGTACCAGACTAGTAAATACAGTTAAGAAACCTTTTCTTACTTCCTCTTCCTCTACCAAAGTAGACATTGTAACAGTCCAGTATATAGACAGACTGTAGGACTTGTTTTTAAGTTTCAAATATGTCCCATTAGTCTTTTTTAAGGGTTTTGTTTTCTTCTTTATTGCTTACTGTTGTGACGTGTTAGACCATCCAATTTCAAACAACGGCCCCCAATACGCTCCCGGCATGTCCCGGCATGGTCCCGGCATGTCCAGACATGGTCCCGGCATGGTCCCGGCATGTCCAGACATGGTCCCGGCATGGTCCCGACATGGTCCCGACATGGTCCCGGCATGGTCCCGACATGGTCCCGGCATGGTCCCGGCATGGTCCCGGCATGTCCCGACATGCTCAGAATTTTTATTCACATTTAATCAAGTAAAACGGTACTTAATTTCCAGAGTCTTATCAGATGTGGATCTGGAAGATCTGCCCCCCCCACCATTAAACACACACACCCTGGGTGATGTTGTGTTGCCATAGTAACTGAATGCAGTTGATAACAGCTGTTATCTGAAGAGCAGCAGAGGACAAAACAAGCCAGGCCGTCAATATGGCAACAGACTTATTTGGCAGCCGCCGCTGGTGTGTGTGTGTGTGTGTGTGTGTGTGTGTGTGTGTGTGTGTGTGTGTGTGTGTGTGTGTGATGGAGTGAAAGTTGGCTGGCATGTGTCAGTATTTGTGTGTGTGGAAAAAGATCTCACAGTCTCACGTGAGAATTAAACGTTCATCCATGTTTCTCACATGCCAAATTTCAAAGTGTTTAGTGTTAAGTTTGGCATTAACTCTGAATGGTTAAGGGTAGGCATTCTGAATGGTTAAGGTAAGGCATTAACTCTGAATGGGTAAGGTAAGGCATTAACTCTGAATGGTTAAGGGTAGGCATTCTGAATAGTTAAGGTTAGGCATGAACTCTGAATGGGTAAGGTAAGGCATTAACTCTGAATGGGTAAGGTAAGGCATTAACTCTGAATGGTTAAGGGTAGGCATTCTGAATAGTTAAGGTTAGGCATGAACTCTGAATGGGTAAGGTAAGGCATTAACTCTGAATGGGTAAGGTAAGGCATTAACTCTGAATGGTTAAGGGTAGGCATTCTGAATAGTTAAGGTAAGGCATTAACTCTGAATGGGTAAGGTTAGGCATGAACTCTGAATAGTTAAGGTTAGGCATGAACTCTGAATGGTTTAAGGGTTAAGGTTTGCTATAGGCTAAGGACAAAAATATCAAAAACAACTTCCTGTCGCTGGATTCGAACATGCAAACTTTTGAACCACAGCCATCTGCTGTCCCTGTCCACAACGCCCGAGCAAAACTGAAACCATCTTGGAGGTAACAGCGCACGTTGTTGCCGCTTAGTGGACGATTTCCACGTCATCTCCCGAAGTCGTCAGACATGGATGGACGTCAGACATGGATGGACGTCGAAGAATGACTTGTGTCGCGGGTGACCTGTCTGGTGTGAGAGAGGGCATGTGTGTGACTGTGAACATGGGAGAGGGAGTTAATCATTCCTTCTGCATGTGTGTCTGTGTTTACCATCTTAACATGTTTCTATGTCCGATACAGTATGTGAAGGATTTGAGTGTGACTGTCAGTCAGTCAGTGTGATTTAGAAAATGTTTTTATTTATTTATTTAACCAGGCAAGTCAGTTAAGAACAAATTCTTATTTTCAATGACGGCCTAGGAACAGTGGGTTAACTGCCTGTTCATGGGCAGAACGACAGATTTGTACCATGTCAGCTCGGGGGTTTGAACTTGCAACCTTCTGGTTACTAGTCCAACGCTCTAACCACTAGGCTACCCTGCCGATGCTAGTTCATTACTTTAATCTCCACCCGGCACAGCCAGAAGCGGACTGGCCACCCCTCAGAGCCTGGTTCCTCTCTACCCGGCACAGCCAGAAGAGGACTGGCCACCCCTCAGAGCCTGGTTTTTACAGGTTGGGCTGTAAAAGTGTTCACTCAGTCCCATTCCTCACCTCCACTCCTCCAGTAGGGCTGGGCGACATATCAAATAAATGTTATTGTTTTAGTTATAACAATTGTGACTCGAGGGGGAGTGGTTTACACCAGGAAAGGTGACGTCTTTTTATTGTCACTTAGATATTACTGCACGGTCGGAACTAGAAGCACAAGCATTTCACTACACTTGCATTAACATCTGCTAACCATGTGTATGTGACCAATAAAATTTGATTTGACTTCTGTCGTCTCCCCAGCGTCAAGGTTCGTTTCCCTTTAATTGTCTCAAAGTCATGTTCTCAGCCGGTGACGAGCATTGTGATTCTACAAGTAGAAATGGCCAGTTTGTCGGTACACAGCAGGGGTGTCTTTTGTTCCTCGTACTGTGACAGTGACCCATCAGCAGTCAGATATCTCTGTCTGTGTGATATAATAGAGGAACACTTAAAGGGATACTGCTAAGAATGCTAGTTCATTACTTTCATCTCCACCCGGCACAGCCAGAAGAGGACTGGCCACCCCTCAGAGCCTGGTTCCTCCCTACCCGGCACAGCCAGAAGAGGACTGGCCACCCCTCAGAGCCTGGTTCCTCTCTACCTGGCACAGCCAGAAGAGGACTGGCCACCCCTCAGAGCCTGGTTCCTCTCTACCTGGCACAGCCAGAAGAGGACTGGCCACCCCTCAGAGCCTGGTTCCTCTCTAGATTTCTTCCTAGGTTCCTGCCTTTCTAGGGAGTTTTTCCTAGCCACCGTCTTCTACACCTGCATTGCTTGCTCTTTAGGGTTTTAGGCTGGGTTTCTGTACAGCACTTTGTGACATCGGCTGATGTAAAAAAGGGGCCTTATTAAATACATTTAATTGATTGATTGACTTTGTCATTGTGCTAACGCAAGTTAGCATTTGCCCGCAAAACTACCACTTAACTTCCTTCATATTGGACACAAAGACATACAAATGGTTTCCTCGAGTTCATCTGACTCTGGGGAAGTAGATAAAGGGCCTCTTTGCCAACATCCCAAATATCCTTTCTAATGATACCTCCCCGTTTTTATGTCACGACTCTCGAAATGTAGAGCAGAGACCATTCTAAAATGGGAGTATCAAGAAATACGATTGTGGAAAATGTAACGGTCAGTTTCTGTCATGCGCAGCATGGTAGGTACCACATACCCGCTAGCAGCATGGTAGGTACCACAAACCGCTAGCAGCATGGTAGGTACCACAAACTGCTAGTAGCATGGTAGGTACCACAAACCGCTAGCAGCATGGTAGGTACCACAAACCGCTAGCAGCATGGTAGGTACCACAAACCGCTAGCAGCATGGTAGGTACCACAAACCGCTAGCAGCATGGTAGGTACCACAAACCGCTAGCAGCATGGTAGGTACCACAAACCGCTAGCAGCATGGTAGGTACCACAAACCGCTAGCAGCATGGTAGGTACCACAAACCGCTAGCAGCATGGTAGGTACCACAAACCGCTAGCAGCATGGTAGGTACCACAAACCGCTAGCAGCATGGTAGGTACCACAAACCGCTAGCAGCATGGTAGGTACCACAAACTGCTAGTAGCATGGTAGGTACCACAAACCGCTAGCAGCATGGTAGGTACCACAAACCGCTAGCAGCATGGTAGGTAGCACAAACCGCTAGCAGCATGGTAGGTAGCACAAACCGCTAGCAGCATGGTAGGTACCACAAACCGCTAGCAGCATGGTAGGTACCACAAACCGCTAGCAGCATGGTAGGTACCACAAACCGCTAGCAGCATGGTAGGTACCACAAACCGCTAGCAGCATGGTAGGTACCACAAACCGCTAGCATTGTAGCCACAGATTTAAATGCTAGCTGTCGAGTCTGTGTTTTCTAAATGTACATTGAGCATAACAATACACATTTATATAAGGAATTGCCAACTCGTTCTCATTCTGAAAAAGAAGCATAATCCTCCTCCTCATAATCCAGGCCACTGGATCCCCAATCTAAACAAAGTGGCACTGGAGAATGACTTCTTGGTTTCGATTTGAATTCAGACACAAACTGCAGGGAGGCGTTTTTGATATGTATAGCAAAAATGTTTAGTTGATCTAGCAGAGTTAGTGTGTGTGTGTGTGTGTGTGTGTGTGTGTGTGGCGGGGGGAGTTCCATCATGGTTGTATGAGACTATAGGTTAATCCCATCCAAATAATACCCAGGAAGGAAGAACTCAACACTCATCCTCTTCTCTCAGGATCCCTCTAGCCAGCTACAGTTACATAGAGAGGAGCGGAATAGTCATCACTTAACACATCATCTGCTTTTTACCCTCATCTACGTGACAGGAATATTTTATGTAATGTGTGTGTGTGTGTCACTGTTTGTGTGTGTGTGAGAGCCTTTTGTTGGACAGACAGTAAATGGTTCACACGTCATTAACTGACAGAGTCACTGAGCACCAAGGACAGAGTGACCTGACACCAGGTGTGTGTGATTTGCTTCTGTCCATGTGCACAACTGCGTGTGCGTGTGTGTGTGTGTGTGTGTGTGCCACTGTTTGTCAGAATATATCATTTCTCAGACAGTGTAGCCTGACCTGTGTGTGTGTGTGAATGTTTTCTTGCTTATGTGTGTGTGCTACTTGCGTGTGTGTGTGTGAGGAGATAACGTGTCAGACTGCCTATGAAATGATTCACTGGGGCGAGGTCTGGGTTGCCCTGCCTTTCATTACTCAGCCTCTACCTTCTCTCACTCTCTCTTTCTTTGTGGCCTGTGAGTGTTTGTGCCTGCAGGCTTCCGTACGCCTATTCTGAAGCAATTTCCTCCCTATCCCTCCAGCATCTCTTGTTTTCTCTCTCCCTATCCTCATCTCTTGTTTTCTCTCTCCCTATCCTCATCTCTTGTTTTCTCTCTCCCTATCCTCATCTCTTGTTTTCTCTCTCCCTATCCTCATCTCTTGTTTACTCTCTCCCTATCCTCACCCTGTCCCTCTCAAATGTTACCTCTCATCAACCTCTCCCCACAAACTGGGTGATGGAGGGAAGTGAAGTGAGTGTGTTGTGGTTTCTGGGAAACTGAACCAAAAACAGGAGAAGGAACAGCGTTTAATCTCTCGAGATGAGGAAGGGAGGATGACCCAGTGTGTCCACCTTGTCCTCCTCACCAAAGGGACTTCTTGTATGTATTTGTGTCATGGTGTAACTTTTGGAGCCCACATCAACCTCAGTAAGGTCGGTTCACTGGCTTGTGTGTGACTGCGTGTGAATTTATCTGGTTCTAGTCAGTGACGCTCGGGAGCGTGACTGATGCGGGCATGCAGGTGTGACTGTAAGAAAGTCATGGGGTGTGTACAAGCGAGTGTGAGCTGCCTTAAATTGTGCTGATGTCTGTGGGTGAGAGAGGGTTTGGTATAGGGCTGGATCTAGAGGCCACCCTCTGTCTCTTTGTCACACTCCAGGCTTGAACTCAATACATCTGTCATTTCAACTACAGTGTCTTTCTGTCTGTCTGTTGTGGGTGTAGGTGTCTGTCTGTGTCAATCCTAACTTCAGTTGACTGCGCGTGTGCGCCCGCCTGTGTGTGTTTGTGTGAGCTAATCGTTTCACCTGACAATAATGCATCTCCATATCTCATCTCCAACTGACTCAAACTCCTCCTACTCACTCTGTACCTCCCTACCTCCCTCCCTCCATCTCTTTTTCTCACACTCCTCTTTTCAACCCCATCTCTCTCTCACTCTTTCGGTTCTTCTCTCACCCCAGGGCTAAATTACTTTTTAGTCTTCTCAAATGAACAAACAGTTCTCAGCCACTCTCACTGTTCTCAGGGTATGACCTGAAATGAATTTGAGTGTGTGTGTGTGTGTGTGACTGTTCAGTTAGGGTGTGTCTTTGCACCTCTGGAAAGGCCAAATTTTAAGCCAGGCTTTGAGTGCTGTCTCTTCCAAAAAGGGGTGTGTCTTTGGACTGTGTCTGGCATTTGATAGGCTCTCTTAATGAACTCCCAGACTCACTCATTGCACTTCATTTAACCAGTGGAATTTTATTTTTAGAATGAAGCTACGTATCTGTCCCAGAGAGAAATGGTGAGGGCTGGAGGGCGACAGAGGAAGGGCTGGAGGGAGACAGAGGAAGGGCTGGAGGGAGACAGAGGAAGGGCTGGAGGGAGACAGAGGAAGGGCTGGAGGGAGACAGAGGAAGGGCTGGAGGGAGACAGAGGAAGGGCTGGAGGAAGGGCTGGAGGGAGACAGGGGAAGGGCTGGAGGGAGACAGGGGGAAGGGCTGGGAGGGAGACAGGGGAAGGACTGGAGGGAGACAGGGGAAGGGCTGGAGGGAGACAGGGGAAGGGCTGGAGGGAGACAGGGGAAGGGCTGGAGGGAGACAGGGGAAGGGCTGGAGGGAGACAGGGGAAGGACTGGAGGGAGACAGGGGAAGGGCTGGAGGGAGACAGGGGAAGGGCTGGAGGGAGACAGAGTAGGGAAGAGAGAGGGGGGAAGGGCTGGAGGGAGACAGGAGGAGGCATAATGGGGAAAGGGCTGGGGGAGACAGTGAGGAGAGAGGGGAAGGGCTGGGGGGAGACAGGAGGAGAGAGGGGAAGGGCTGGAGGGAGACAGGAGGAGAGAGGGGAAGGGCTGGGAGGAGACAGGAGGAGAGAGGGGAAGGGCTGGAGGGAGACAGGAGGAGGGGAGGGGAGGGCTGGAGGGAGACAGGAGGAGAGAGGGAAAGGGCTGGAGGGAGACAGGAGGAGAGAGGGGAAGGGCTGGAGGGAGACAGGAGGAGAGAGGGGAAGGGCTGGAGGGCGACAGAGGAGAGAGGGGAAGGGCTGGGGGAGCGCGAGAGGGGAAGGCTGTAGGAGACAGAGGAGAGAGAGAGAGAGAGAGGGGAAGGGCTGGAGGGAGACAGCGGGGGGGAGAGAGAGAGAGGGAAGGGCTGGAGAGAGAGGGGAAGGGCTGGAAGGAGATAGAGGGAGAGAGAGAGGGAAGGGCTGGAGGGAGACAGGAGGAGGAGGAATAATGGGGAGGGCTGGGGGGGAGACAGGAGGAGAGAGGGGAAGGGCTGGGGGGAGACAGGAGGAGTAGAGGGGAAGGGCTGAGGGAGACAGGATGGAGAGGGGGGAAGGGCTGGAGGGAGACAGGCAGGAGAGAGGGGAAGGGGCTGGAGGGAGACAGGAGGAGAGAGGGGAAGGGCTGGGGGGAGACCAGGAGGAGAGAGGGGAAGGGCTGGAGGGAGAGAGAGAGGGGGAAGGGGGCTGGAGGGAGAGAGAGAGGGGAAGGGCTGTAGGGAGAGAGAGAGGGAGGGCTGTAGGGAGAGAGAGAGGGAGGGCTGGGGGAAGAAAGAGAGGAGAAGAGGTGAAGGGGCTGGAGGGAGAGAGAGAGAGAGGGGGAAGGGCTGTAGGGAGACAGAGGGGAGATAGAGAGGGGAAGGGCTGGAGGGAGAGAGAGAGGGGAAGGGCTGGAGGGAGACAGGGGGGGAGAGAGAGAGGGGAAGGGCTGGGAGGGAGACAGGGGGGAGAGAGAAGGGAAGGGCTGGAGGGGAGAGAGAGGGGAAGGGCTGGAGGGAGACAG